>NW_026644611.1:157787-315321 GCF_030020395.1 Manis pentadactyla | reverse complement strand
CTCTCCTTGCTCCCAAATGCTCCTGTCTAGACATAGGTGTTACTTTTTATTTGACCCTCCTCCTATCAATGGTGATCACGCCCATTTCCCTCAAACATGGTGGTAAGCAAAGCACCAAGTATACTTTACTGTCTACAACAGGCCCAGACGAAGAATACTTGTGATCCTCAGGAAGCACTTAGTCAATGAATGTGGCTAAATACAGTCAGCAAACGAGAAAGAGGGAAAAGAGGACAGAGGACAGAGATATGGGTTCAAGTTCCTGCAACACCATTTACCGGTTTTGTAAGCACACGTTGCTTACTCGAACTGCAAGTGTCTCAGTGAACCCAGTGCTCTCAATACAGCCTACTCAACTTGCAAGATTTTTGGAAGCATAATGTAGGAAGGTGATATAGGCTATGTTGTTAACTGTTCTGTACATAAGGATAGATGAGCAGACAAAAAGATGATTGATTCATAGATAGATAGATAGATAGATGACAGATGATAGATAGATAGATGATAGACATGATAGATAGATGATAGCCATGATAGATAGATAGGAATTAAAGGTAGATAGATAGATTGATTGATAGATAGATAGATAGATAGATAGATAGATACAGATACATATCAATTAACAGAAAGATATTGCTCATAACTGGGGATAAATGATGAAAGCACACAGCGATAGTACAAACAAAAGGAAGAATGAAATCCCGTTTAAAAAGTAAAGAAAGCAGCCATAAGAAAAAAACAAATCCTACCATTTACAGTGATGTGGGGTACAGCTAGACGGTAGTATGCTCAGTGAAATAGGCCAGGAGGAGGAAGACAAGTACCAAATGATTTCCCTCATGTGTGGAGTATAAAAACAAAAAAACTGATGGAAAAAACAGCAGCAGAATCCCAGAACCCGAGAGTGGACTAACAGATACAAAGGGAAAAGGACTGGGCCGGGTGGGTGATAAGGGAGGGAAAAGGGTGGGAAGAATGAAAGGGGACATTATTGTTAGCATGAATAATGCGTTGGGTCGGCTGGGCATGGGGAGGGCTGTACAACACAGAGAAGAAAATTAGAGATTCTACAGCATCTTACTACATGCTGATGGACAGCGACTGTAACGGGGTGTGTGTGGGGGGACATGGTGAAGTTTTCTACAGCATCCAACTACGCTGAAGGACACCGACTGTAAGACGTTTTTGGGGCGAACTTGGTGAAAAGGGGATCCTACTAAACATAATGTTGTGCATGTGATTGTAGATTAATGATAACAAAAATACCATTTTAAAGTGCAATAAGGGCACAGCTCTGAATCATCAGTGTAAAAGGACAGGTTTTGAGTGCTCCAAACAAAAGACACAGGTTTAAAAGAAGGGATGAAAACTCAAGAACAACTACGTGCTCCCTTACAGGAGACTCACTTGAGAATCCATGGACACAGACAAACTGCAAGCCGAAGGGGTGGGGAGAGGTACCCAACACAAGTGAATCTGTAAAACAAACAATCAGTCAAATGGATTCTGTCTGTGCCCCCGAGACAGTCAGTTGTAAATAGACCTATCTGGCCACTGTGAATGCTTTTTGTTTGGTTATCAGCAGTGCCCAGCCATAGATTTAGTGGTGCAGCAACATCCTTCTTATTTTCTCTCAACTCAACGACTGAATTGCTGTAATAATGTGCATCTGGTCTTTGGAAATCAGTGGGTTTTATAATGTTCTTAATGTAAAGAAGTAATAACCACCTAAGAGGGAAGTTTGGAGACTCAAACAAACACATATCTCCACAACCCTCCCATTGCTCCCAAATGCTCCTGTCTAGAAATAGGTGTTCCTTTTTATTTGTCCCTCCTCCTATCAGCGGTTCTCCACCGATGTCCCTCAAAGTTGGTGGTGAGGCAGAGCACAATGTATACTTTTCTGTCTTCAACAAACCCAGAGGAGGGATATTTGTGGTCTTCAGGGAGCACTTAGTAATTGAATGTGGCTAAATACAGTCAGGAAGCGAGAAGGAGCTAAAAGAGGACAGAGGACAGAGATATGGGTGCAAGTCCCTGCAACACCACTTACTGGTTTTGTAAGCACACGTGGCTGACTTGACCTGCAAGTGTCTCAATGAACTCAGTGCTCTCCCTACGGCCTAGTTACCTTGCAAGATTCTTGGAAGCATAATATAGGGGAGTGACATAGGCGATGTTGTTAACTCTTCTGTACATAAGGATAGATAGGCAGAAAAAAAGATGATTGATTCATAGATACATAGATAGACAGATAGATAGATGGTAGAAGATAGATAGATAGATACATAGATAGAAGAGAGAAATGAGAGATAGATAAGATAGATAAATAGATAGGAAGAAAGATACATAGAAAGAAAGATAGAAGGGAGAGATAGAAAGATAGATGATAGATAGATAGATAGATAGATAGATAGATAGATAGATAGATAGATAGATAGTTAGGTAGTAAGAAGGATAGAAGGATTGATAGATAGACAGGACAGACATACAGATAGATAGATACTTAGAAACAGATACTTTTCTATTTACACAAAGCTTTTGCTCATAACCAGGAGATCATTGGTGAAAGCACATAGCGAAACTACAAACAGAAAGTTAGAATGAAGTCCAGTTTAAAAACTGCAGTTAGCAGCCATAAGAAGAAAACAAATGGTACCATTAGCAATGACGTGGATGGAGCAAGACGGTAGTATGCTCAGTGAAAGAGGACAGGTGGAGAAAGACAAGTACCCAATGATTTCACTCGTGTGGAGTATAACAACAAAGAAACACTGAAGGAAAAAAAATAGCAGCAGACTCACAGAATCGAGTGGGGGACTAACAGTTACGAAAGGGAAAGGGACTTGGCAGGGAGGTTGGGAAAGGAGGGATAAGGGCGGGGAGAAAGAAATGGGAGACTAGGATTAGCATGTATAATGCATTGGTTCAGTGGGGCATGGGGAGGGCTGTACAACACAGAGAAGACAAGTAGAAAATTCTACAGAATCTTACTACTCGCTGATGGACAGCGATTGTAATGGGGTGTGTGGGGGGGAAAATAGTGAATGGGTCTACAGCATCCAACTCCGCTGATTGACAGCAACTGTAAGAGGTTTTTGTCGGGGACTTGGTGAACGGTGGAGCCTAGTAAACATAATGTTCCTCAAGTGATTGTAGGTTAATGATAACAAAAAAATTTATTAAGTACAATAAGGGCACAGCTCTGAATCATCAGAATAAAAGGACAGGCTTTGAGAGCTCCAAATCAAAAGACGCAGGGTTCAAAGAAGGACGAAAACTCAAGACCACCTATGTGCTCCCTTACAGGAGACTCACTTGAGATCCAAGGAAACAGACAAACTACAAGCCGAAGGGGTGAGGACAGGTACCCAACACAAGTGAAACTGAAATACAAACAATCAAACAAATGGACCCTGTTTGAGTCCACAGAGACAGTCAGTAGAAAAAAGCCCTATCTTTCCACCGTGAATTCTTTTCTTTTATTTCATCCGTGCCCAGCCATAGATTTAGTGGTAGAGCAACGTCCTTCTCATTTTCTCTCACCTCAACAACAGAATTTCTGTAAAAATATGCATCTGGGCCTTAGTAATCAGTGGGTTTTATGATGTTCATGAATGTAAAGAAGTAATAACTGTATAAAGAGGGAAGTTTGGACACTCAAATAAACACGTCACTCCACAACACACTCTTGCTAACAACTGCTCCTGTCTAGTAATTGGTGTTCAATTTCATTTGTCGTTCCATCCTATCAGCGGTGATCACGCCGATGTCCCTCAAACATGGTGGTGAGCAAAGCACCAAGTTAACTTTTCTGTCAAGTACAGACCCAGGGGAAGGATACTTGTGAACATCAGGAAGACCTTAGTCAATGAATGTGACTAAATACAGTCAACAAGTGAGAAGGAGATAAAAGAGGAGAGAGGACAGAGGACACGGGTTCAAGACCCTGCAGCAAACTTTCCCGGTTTTGTAGGAATATGCGGCTGACTCTTCCTGCAAGAGTCTCGGTGAACCAAGTGCTTTCCCTGCAGACTAGTTAGCTTGAAAGATTTTTGGAAGCACAACGTAAGCAAGTGACACAGGTTATGTTGATAACTCTTCTGTACAAAAGGACAGATGGGCAGACAAAAAGATGATTGACTGATTGATAGACTGATAGAGAGATAGACATACAGACAGATAGATAGATATAGGAACATATCGATTAAAACAAAGCTATTGCTCATAACAAGGAGAGCAAAGGAGAAAGCATATAGCGAAACTACAGACAAAAGAGAAGACAGAAATCCAGTTTAAAAAGTGCAGTAAGCAGCCATAAGAAGAAAACAAATCCTATCATTTGCAATAACGTGGATGGAACTAGAGGGTAGTATGTTCAGAGAAATAGGCCAGGCGGAGAAAGACAAGAACCGGATGATTTCACTCATGTGTGGAGTATAACAACTAAGAAAATCTGAAGGAAAAAAATAGCAGCAGACTCACAGAACCCGCGAGTGGACCAACAGTTACCAAAGGGAAAGGGACTGGGTAGGTTGGGTGGGAAGGGAGGGATAAGGGCGGGGAGAAAGAAAGGTTGCATTGGGGGCATTAGTATTAGCGTGTATACTATGTGTGGTAGGAGGAGCTTGGGGAGGGCTGTACAACACAGAGAGGACAGTAGGGATTATACACCATCTTACTACATGCTGATGGGCAGAGACCTAAGAGGTTTTACGGGGGGAAAGGTGAATCGGGAAGCCTAGTAAACATAATGTTCTTCACGTGATTGTAGATTAATGATAACAAAAAAAATTTTTTTAATGCAATAAGGGAACAGCCCTGAATCATCAGAATAAAAGGACAGGCTTTGAGTGCTCCAACCAAAAGACACAGTGTTAGAAGAAGGGATGAAAACTCAAGACCACCTTTTGTGCTCCCTTACAGCAGACTCACTTGCGATCCAAGGACACAGACAAACTTCATGCCGAATATGTGGAGATAGGTACCCTACAAGTGAAAATGAGAAACAAACAAATAAATGGATTCTGTTTGAGTCCCCAGAGACATTCAGTAGAAAATAGCCCCATCTAGCCACTGTGAATTCTTTTTGTTTGGTTACAGCAGTGCCCAGCCATAGATTTAGTGGTACACCAACGTCCTTCTCATTTTTTCTCACCTCAACCACAGAATTGCTGTAATAATATGAGTCTGGGCTTTTGAAATCAGTGGGTTTTATGATATTCACGAATGTAAAGAAGCAATAAACCCCTAAAGAGGGAAGTTAGGACACTCAAACAAACACGTAACTCCGCAACACTCTCCTTGCTCCCAAATGCTCCTGTCTAGACATAGGTGTTACTTTTTATTTGACCCTCCTCCTATCAATGGTGATCACGCCCATTTCCCTCAAACATGGTGGTAAGCAAAGCACCAAGTATACTTTACTGTCTACAACAGGCCCAGACGAAGAATACTTGTGATCCTCAGGAAGCACTTAGTCAATGAATGTGGCTAAATACAGTCAGCAAACGAGAAAGAGGGAAAAGAGGACAGAGGACAGAGATATGGGTTCAAGTTCCTGCAACACCATTTACCGGTTTTGTAAGCACACGTTGCTTACTCGAACTGCAAGTGTCTCAGTGAACCCAGTGCTCTCAATACAGCCTACTCAACTTGCAAGATTTTTGGAAGCATAATGTAGGAAGGTGATATAGGCTATGTTGTTAACTGTTCTGTACATAAGGATAGATGAGCAGACAAAAAGATGATTGATTCATAGATAGATAGATAGATAGATGACAGATGATAGATAGATAGATGATAGACATGATAGATAGATGATAGCCATGATAGATAGATAGGAATTAAAGGTAGATAGATAGATAGATAGATTGATAGATAGATAGATAGATAGATAGATAGATAGATAGATAGATAGATAGATAGATAGATACAGATACATATCAATTAACAGAAAGATATTGCTCATAATTGGGAGATAAATGATGAAAGCACACAGCGATACTACAAACAAAAAGGAAGAATGAAATCCCGTTTAAAAGTAAAGAAAGCAGCCATAAGAAAAAAACAAATCCTACCATTTACAATGATGTGGGTACAGCTAGACGGTAGTATGCTCAGTGAAATAGGCCAGGAGGAGAAAGACAAGTACCAAATGATTTCCCTCATGTGTGGAGTATAAAAACAAAAAAACTGATGGAAAAAAACAGCAGCAGAATCCCAGAACCCGAGAGTGGACTAACAGATACCAAAGGGAAAAGGACTGGGCCGGGTGGGTGATAAGGGAGGGAAAAGGGTGGGAAGAATGAAAGGGGACATTATTGTTAGCATGAATAATGCGTTGGGTCGGCTGGGCATGGGAAGGGCTGTACAACACAGAGAAGAAAATTAGAGATTCTACAGCATCTTACTACATGCTGATGGACAGCGACTGTAACGGGGTGTGTGTGGGGGGACATGGTGAAGTTTTCTACAGCATCCAACTACGCTGAAGGACACCGACTGTAAGACGTTTTTGGGGCGAACTTGGTGAAAAGGGGATCCTACTAAACATAATGTTGTGCATGTGATTGTAGATTAATGATAACAAAAAAACCATTTTAAAGTGCAATAAGGGCACAGCTCTGAATCATCAGTGTAAAAGGACAGGTTTTGAGTGCTCCAAACAAAAGACACAGGTTTAAAAGAAGGAATGAAAACTCAAGAACAACTACGTGCTCCCTTACAGGAGACTCACTTGAGATCCATGGACACAGACAAACTGCAAGCAGAAGGGGTGGGGAGAGGTACCCAACACAAGTGAATCTGTAAAACAAACAATCAGTCAAATGGATACTGTCTGTGCCCCTGAGACATTCAGTAGTAAATAGACCTATCTGGCCACCGTGAATGCTTTTTGTTTGGTATCAGCAGTGCCCAGCCATAGATTTAGTGGTGCAGCAACATCCTTCTTATTTTCTCTCAACTCAACAACTGAATTGCTGTAATAATGTGCATCTGGTCTTTGGAAATCAGTGGGTTTTATAATGTTCTTAATGTAAAGAAGTAATAACCACCTAAGAGGGAAGTTTGGAGACTCAAACAAACACATATCTCCACAACCCTCCCATTGCTCCCAAATGCTCCTGTCTAGAAATAGGTGTTCCTTTTTATTTGTCCCTCCTCCTATCAGCGGTTCTCCACCGATGTCCCTCAAAGTTGGTGGTGAGCAGAGCACAATGTATACTTTTCTGTCTTCAACAAACCCAGAGGAGGGATATTTGTGGTCTTCAGGGAGCACTTAGTAATTGAATGTGGCTAAATACAGTCAGGAAGCGAGAAGGAGCTAAAAGAGGACAGAGGACAGAGATATGGGTGCAAGTCCCTGCAACACCACTTACTGGTTTTGTAAGCACACGTGGCTGACTTGACCTGCAAGTGTCTCAATGAACTCAGTGCTCTCCCTACGGCCTAGTTACCTTGCAAGATTCTTGGAAGCATAATATAGGGGAGTGACATAGGCGATGTTGTTAACTCTTCTGTACATAAGGATAGATAGGCAGAAAAAAAGATGATTGATTCATAGATACATAGATAGACAGATAGATAGATGGTAGAAGATAGATAGATAGATACATAGATAGAAGAGAGAAATGAGAGATAGATAAGATAGATAAATAGATAGGAAGAAAGATACATAGAAAGAAAGATAGAAGGAGAGATAGAAAGATAGATGATAGATAGATAGATAGATAGATAGATAGATAGATAGATAGATAGATAGATAGATAGTTAGGTAGTAAGAAGGATAGAAGGATTGATAGATAGACAGACAGACATACAGATAGATAGATACTTAGAAACAGATACTTTTCTATTTACACAAAGCTTTTGCTCATAACCAGGAGATCATTGGTGAAAGCACATAGCGAAACTACAAACAGAAAGTTAGAATGAAGTCCAGTTTAAAAACTGCAGTTAGCAGCCATAAGAAGAAAACAAATGGTACCATTAGCAATGACGTGGATGGAGCAAGACGGTAGTATGCTCAGTGAAAGAGGACAGGTGGAGAAAGACAAGTACCCAATGATTTCACTCGTGTGGAGTATAACAACAAAGAAACACTGAAGGAAAAAAATAGCAGCAGACTCACAGAATCCGAAAGTGGACTAACAGTTACGAAAGGGAAAGGGACTTGGCAGGGAGGTTGGGAAAGGAGGGATAAGGGCGGGGAGAAAGAAATGGGAGACTAGGATTAGCATGTATAATGCATTGGTTCAGTGGGGCATGGGGAGGGCTGTACAACACAGAGAAGACAAGTAGAAATTCTACAGAATCTTACTACTCGCTGATGGACAGCGATTGTAATGGGGTGTGTGGGGGGGAAAATAGTGAATGGGTCTACAGCATCCAACTCCGCTGATTGACAGCAACTGTAAGAGGTTTTTGTGGGGGACTTGGTGAACGGTGGAGCCTAGTAAACATAATGTTCCTCAAGTGATTGTAGGTTAATGATAACAAAAAAAATTTATTAAGTACAATAAGGGCACAGCTCTGAATCATCAGAATAAAAGGACAGGCTTTGAGAGCTCCAAATCAAAAGACGCAGGGTTCAAAGAAGGACGAAAACTCAAGACCACCTATGTGCTCCCTTACAGGAGACTCACTTGAGATCCAAGGAAACAGACAAACTACAAGCCGAAGGGGTGAGGACAGGTACCCAACACAAGTGAAACTGAAATACAAACAATCAAACAAATGGACACTGTTTGAGTCCACAGAGACAGTCAGTAGAAAAAAGCCCTATCTTTCCACCGTGAATTCTTTTCTTTTATTTCATCCGTGCCCAGCCATAGATTTAGTGGTAGAGCAACGTCCTTCTCATTTTCTCTCACCTCAACAACAGAATTTCTGTAAAAATATGCATCTGGGCCTTAGTAATCAGTGGGTTTTATGATGTTCATGAATGTAACGAAGTAATAACTGTATAAAGAGGGAGGTTTGGACACTCAAATAAACACGTCACTCCACAACACACTCTTTGCTAACAACTGCTCCTGTCTAGTAATTGGTGTTCAATTTCATTTGTCGTTCCATCCTATCAGCGGTGATCACGCCGATGTCCCTCAAACATGGTGGTGAGCAAAGCACCAAGTTAACTTTTCTGTCAAGTACAGACCCAGGGGAAGGATACTTGTGAACATCAGGAAGACCTTAGTCAATGAATGTGACTAAATACAGTCAACAAGTGAGAAGGAGATAAAAGAGGAGAGAGGACAGAGACACGGGTTCAAGACCCTGCAGCAAACTTTCCCGGTTTTGTAGGAATATGCGGCTGACTCTTCCTGCAAGAGTCTCGGTGAACCAAGTGCTTTCCCTGCAGACTAGTTAGCTTGAAAGATTTTTGGAAGCACAACGTAAGCAAGTGACACAGGTTATGTTGATAACTCTTCTGTACAAAAGGACAGATGGGCAGACAAAAAGATGATTGACTGATTGATAGACTGATAGAGAGATAGACATACAGACAGATAGATAGATATAGGAACATATCGATTAAAACAAAGCTATTGCTCATAACAAGGAGAGCAAAGGAGAAAGCATATAGCGAAACTACAGACAAAAGAGAAGACAGAAATCCAGTTTAAAAAGTGCAGTAAGCAGCCATAAGAAGAAAACAAATCCTATCATTTGCAATAACGTGGATGGAACTAGAGGGTAGTATGTTCAGAGAAATAGGCCAGGCGGAGAAAGACAAGAACCGGATGATTTCACTCATGTGTGGAGTATAACAACTAAGAAAATCTGAAGGAAAAAAATAGCAGCAGACTCACAGAACCCGCGAGTGGACCAACAGTTACCAAAGGGAAAGGGACTGGGTAGGTTGGGTGGGAAGGGAGGGATAAGGGCGGGGAGAAAGAAAGGTTGCATTGGGGGCATTAGTATTAGCGTGTATACTATGTGTGGTAGGAGGAGCTTGGGGAGGGCTGTACAACACAGAGAGGACAGTAGGGATTATACACCATCTTACTACATGCTGATGGGCAGAGACCTAAGAGGTTTTACGGGGGGAAAGGTGAATCGGAAGCCTAGTAAACATAATGTTCTTCACGTGATTGTAGATTAATGATAACAAAAAAAATTTTTTTAATGCAATAAGGGAACAGCCCTGAATCATCAGAATAAAAGGACAGGCTTTGAGTGCTCCAACCAAAAGACACAGTGTTAGAAGAAGGGATGAAAACTCAAGACCACCTTTGTGCTCCCTTACAGCAGACTCACTTGCGATCCAAGGACACAGACAAACTTCATGCCGAATATGTGGAGATAGGTACCCTACAAGTGAAAATGAGAAACAAACAAATAAATGGATTCTGTTTGAGTCCCCAGAGACATTCAGTAGAAAATAGCCCCATCTAGCCACTGTGAATTCTTTTTGTTTGGTTACAGCAGTGCCCAGCCATAGATTTAGTGGTACACCAACGTCCTTCTCATTTTTTCTCACCTCAACCACAGAATTGCTGTAATAATATGAGTCTGGGCTTTTGAAATCAGTGGGTTTTATGATATTCACGAATGTAAAGAAGCAATAAACCCCTAAAGAGGGATGTTAGGACACTCAAACAAACACGTAACTCCGCAACACTCTCCTTGCTCCCAAATGCTCCTGTCTAGACATAGGTGTTACTTTTTATTTGACCCTCCTCCTATCAATGGTGATCACGCCCATTTCCCTCAAACATGGTGGTAAGCAAAGCACCAAGTATACTTTACTGTCTACAACAGGCCCAGACGAAGAATACTTGTGATCCTCAGGAAGCACTTAGTCAATGAATGTGGCTAAATACAGTCAGCAAACGAGAAAGAGGGAAAAGAGGACAGAGGACAGAGATATGGGTTCAAGTTCCTGCAACACCATTTACCGGTTTTGTAAGCACACGTTGCTTACTCGAACTGCAAGTGTCTCAGTGAACCCAGTGCTCTCAATACAGCCTACTCAACTTGCAAGATTTTTGGAAGCATAATGTAGGAAGGTGATATAGGCTATGTTGTTAACTGTTCTGTACATAAGGATAGATGAGCAGACAAAAAGATGATTGATTCATAGATAGATAGATAGATAGATGACAGATGATAGATAGATAGATGATAGACATGATAGATAGATGATAGCCATGATAGATAGATAGGAATTAAAGGTAGATAGATAGATTGATTGATAGATAGATAGATAGATAGATAGATAGATACAGATACATATCAATTAACAGAAAGATATTGCTCATAACTGGGGATAAATGATGAAAGCACACAGCGATACTACAAACAAAAAGAAGAATGAAATCCCGTTTAAAAAGTAAAGAAAGCAGCCATAAGAAAAAAACAAATCCTACCATTTACAGTGATGTGGGTACAGCTAGACGGTAGTATGCTCAGTGAAATAGGCCAGGAGGAGGAAGACAAGTACCAAATGATTTCCCTCATGTGTGGAGTATAAAAACAAAAAAACTGATGGAAAAAACAGCAGCAGAATCCCAGAACCCGAGAGTGGACTAACAGATACCAAAGGGAAAAGGACTGGGCCGGGTGGGTGATAAGGGAGGGAAAAGGGTGGGAAGAATGAAAGGGGACATTATTGTTAGCATGAATAATGCGTTGGGTCGGCTGGGCATGGGGAGGGCTGTACAACACAGAGAAGAAAATTAGAGATTCTACAGCATCTTACTACATGCTGATGGACAGCGACTGTAACGGGGTGTGTGTGGGGGGACATGGTGAAGTTTTCTACAGCATCCAACTACGCTGAAGGACACCGACTGTAAGACGTTTTTGGGGCGAACTTGGTGAAAAGGGGATCCTACTAAACATAATGTTGTGCATGTGATTGTAGATTAATGATAACAAAAATACCATTTTAAAGTGCAATAAGGGCACAGCTCTGAATCATCAGTGTAAAAGGACAGGTTTTGAGTGCTCCAAACAAAAGACACAGGTTTAAAAGAAGGGATGAAAACTCAAGAACAACTACGTGCTCCCTTACAGGAGACTCACTTGAGATCCATGGACACAGACAAACTGCAAGCCGAAGGGGTGGGGAGAGGTACCCAACACAAGTGAATCAGTAAAACAAACAATCAGTCAAATGGATTCTGTCTGTGCCCCCGAGACAGTCAGTTGTAAATAGACCTATCTGGCCACTGTGAATGCTTTTTGTTTGGTTATCAGCAGTGCCCAGCCATAGATTTAGTGGTGCAGCAACATCCTTCTTATTTTCTCTCAACTCAACGACTGAATTGCTGTAATAATGTGCATCTGGTCTTTGGAAATCAGTGGGTTTTATAATGTTCTTAATGTAAAGAAGTAATAACCACCTAAGAGGGAAGTTTGGAGACTCAAACAAACACATATCTCCACAACCCTCCCATTGCTCCCAAATGCTCCTGTCTAGAAATAGGTGTTCCTTTTTATTTGTCCCTCCTCCTATCAGCGGTTCTCCACCGATGTCCCTCAAAGTTGGTGGTGAGCAGAGCACAATGTATACTTTTCTGTCTTCAACAAACCCAGAGGAGGGATATTTGTGGTCTTCAGGGAGCACTTAGTAATTGAATGTGGCTAAATACAGTCAGGAAGCGAGAAGGAGCTAAAAGAGGACAGAGGACAGAGATATGGGTGCAAGTCCCTGCAACACCACTTACTGGTTTTGTAAGCACACGTGGCTGACTTGACCTGCAAGTGTCTCAATGAACTCAGTGCTCTCCCTACGGCCTAGTTACCTTGCAAGATTCTTGGAAGCATAATATAGGGGAGTGACATAGGCGATGTTGTTAACTCTTCTGTACATAAGGATAGATAGGCAGAAAAAAAGATGATTGATTCATAGATACATAGATAGACAGATAGATAGATGGTAGAAGATAGATAGATAGATACATAGATAGAAGAGAGAAATGAGAGATAGATAAGATAGATAAATAGATAGGAAGAAAGATACATAGAAAGAAAGATAGAAGGAGAGATAGAAAGATAGATGATAGATAGATAGATAGATAGATAGATAGATAGATAGATAGATAGATAGATAGATAGTTAGGTAGTAAGAAGGATAGAAGGATTGATAGATAGACAGACAGACATACAGATAGATAGATACTTAGAAACAGATACTTTTCTATTTACACAAAGCTTTTGCTCATAACCAGGAGATCATTGGTGAAAGCACATAGCGAAACTACAAACAGAAAGTTAGAATGAAGTCCAGTTTAAAAACTGCAGTTAGCAGCCATAAGAAGAAAACAAATGGTACCATTAGCAATGACGTGGATGGAGCAAGACGGTAGTATGCTCAGTGAAAGAGGACAGGTGGAGAAAGACAAGTACCCAATGATTTCACTCGTGTGGAGTATAACAACAAAGAAACACTGAAGGAAAAAAATAGCAGCAGACTCACAGAATCCGAAAGTGGACTAACAGTTACGAAAGGGAAAGGGACTTGGCAGGGAGGTTGGGAAAGGAGGGATAAGGGCGGGGAGAAAGAAATGGGAGACTAGGATTAGCATGTATAATGCATTGGTTCAGTGGGGCATGGGGAGGGCTGTACAACACAGAGAAGACAAGTAGAAATTCTACAGAATCTTACTACTCGCTGATGGACAGCGATTGTAATGGGGTGTGTGGGGGGGAAAATAGTGAATGGGTCTACAGCATCCAACTCCGCTGATTGACAGCAACTGTAAGAGGTTTTTGTGGGGGACTTGGTGAACGGTGGAGCCTAGTAAACATAATGTTCCTCAAGTGATTGTAGGTTAATGATAACAAAAAAAATTTATTAAGTACAATAAGGGCACAGCTCTGAATCATCAGAATAAAAGGACAGGCTTTGAGAGCTCCAAATCAAAAGACGCAGGGTTCAAAGAAGGACGAAAACTCAAGACCACTTATGTGCTCCCTTACAGGAGACTCACTTGAGATCCAAGGAAACAGACAAACTACAAGCCGAAGGGGTGAGGACAGGTACCCAACACAAGTGAAACTGAAATACAAACAAACAAATGGACCCTGTTTGAGTCCACAGAGACAGTCAGTAGAAAAAAGCCCTATCTTTCCACCGTGAATTCTTTTCTTTTATTTCATCCGTGTCCAGCCATAGATTTAGTGGTAGAGCAACGTCCTTCTCATTTTCTCTCACCTCAACAACAGAATTTCTGTAAAAATATGCATCTGGGCCTTAGTAATCAGTGGGTTTTATGATGTTCATGAATGTAAAGAAGTAATAACTGTATAAAGAGGGAAGTTTGGACACTCAAATAAACACGTCACTCCACAACACACTCTTTGCTAACAACTGCTCCTGTCTAGTAATTGGTGTTCAATTTCATTTGTCGTTCCATCCTATCAGCGGTGATCACGCCGATGTCCCTCAAACATGGTGGTGAGCAAAGCACCAAGTTAACTTTTCTGTCAAGTACAGACCCAGGGGAAGGATACTTGTGAACATCAGGAAGACCTTAGTCAATGAATGTGACTAAATACAGTCAACAAGTGAGAAGGAGATAAAAGAGGAGAGAGGACAGAGACACGGGTTCAAGACCCTGCAGCAAACTTTCCCGGTTTTGTAGGAATATGCGGCTGACTCTTCCTGCAAGAGTCTCGGTGAACCAAGTGCTTTCCCTGCAGACTAGTTAGCTTGAAAGATTTTTGGAAGCACAACGTAAGCAAGTGACACAGGTTATGTTGATAACTCTTCTGTACAAAAGGACAGATGGGCAGACAAAAAGATGATTGACTGATTGATAGACTGATAGAGAGATAGACATACAGACAGATAGATAGATATAGGAACATATCGATTAAAACAAAGCTATTGCTCATAACAAGGAGAGCAAAGGAGAAAGCATATAGCGAAACTACAGACAAAAGAGAAGACAGAAATCCAGTTTAAAAAGTGCAGTAAGCAGCCATAAGAAGAAAACAAATCCTATCATTTGCAATAACGTGGATGGAACTAGAGGGTAGTATGTTCAGAGAAATAGGCCAGGCGGAGAAAGACAAGAACCGGATGATTTCACTCATGTGTGGAGTATAACAACTAAGAAAATCTGAAGGAAAAAAATAGCAGCAGACTCACAGAACCCGCGAGTGGACCAACAGTTACCAAAGGGAAAGGGACTGGGTAGGTTGGGTGGGAAGGGAGGGATAAGGGCGGGGAGAAAGAAAGGTTGCATTGGGGGCATTAGTATTAGCGTGTATACTATGTGTGGTAGGAGGAGCTTGGGGAGGGCTGTACAACACAGAGAGGACAGTAGGGATTATACACCATCTTACTACATGCTGATGGGCAGAGACCTAAGAGGTTTTACGGGGGGAAAGGTGAATCGGAAGCCTAGTAAACATAATGTTCTTCACGTGATTGTAGATTAATGATAACAAAAAAAATTTTTTTAATGCAATAAGGGAACAGCCCTGAATCATCAGAATAAAAGGACAGGCTTTGAGTGCTCCAACCAAAAGACACAGTGTTAGAAGAAGGGATGAAAACTCAAGACCACCTTTGTGCTCCCTTACAGCAGACTCACTTGCGATCCAAGGACACAGACAAACTTCATGCCGAATATGTGGAGATAGGTACCCTACAAGTGAAAATGAGAAACAAACAAATAAATGGATTCTGTTTGAGTCCCCAGAGACATTCAGTAGAAAATAGCCCCATCTAGCCACTGTGAATTCTTTTTGTTTGGTTACAGCAGTGCCCAGCCATAGATTTAGTGGTACACCAACGTCCTTCTCATTTTTTCTCACCTCAACCACAGAATTGCTGTAATAATATGAGTCTGGGCTTTTGAAATCAGTGGGTTTTATGATATTCACGAATGTAAAGAAGCAATAAACCCCTAAAGAGGGAAGTTAGGACACTCAAACAAACACGTAACTCCGCAACACTCTCCTTGCTCCCAAATGCTCCTGTCTAGACATAGGTGTTACTTTTTATTTGACCCTCCTCCTATCAATGGTGATCACGCCCATTTCCCTCAAACATGGTGGTAAGCAAAGCACCAAGTATACTTTACTGTCTACAACAGGCCCAGACGAAGAATACTTGTGATCCTCAGGAAGCACTTAGTCAATGAATGTGGCTAAATACAGTCAGCAAACGAGAAAGAGGGAAAAGAGGACAGAGGACAGAGATATGGGTTCAAGTTCCTGCAACACCATTTACCGGTTTTGTAAGCACACGTTGCTTACTCGAACTGCAAGTGTCTCAGTGAACCCAGTGCTCTCAATACAGCCTACTCAACTTGCAAGATTTTTGGAAGCATAATGTAGGAAGGTGATATAGGCTATGTTGTTAACTGTTCTGTACATAAGGATAGATGAGCAGACAAAAAGATGATTGATTCATAGATAGATAGATAGATAGATGACAGATGATAGATAGATAGATGATAGACATGATAGATAGATGATAGCCATGATAGATAGATAGGAATTAAAGGTAGATAGATAGATTGATTGATAGATAGATAGATAGATAGATAGATAGATACAGATACATATCAATTAACAGAAAGATATTGCTCATAACTGGGGATAAATGATGAAAGCACACAGCGATACTACAAACAAAAAGAAGAATGAAATCCCGTTTAAAAAGTAAAGAAAGCAGCCATAAGAAAAAAACAAATCCTACCATTTACAGTGATGTGGGTACAGCTAGACGGTAGTATGCTCAGTGAAATAGGCCAGGAGGAGGAAGACAAGTACCAAATGATTTCCCTCATGTGTGGAGTATAAAAACAAAAAAACTGATGGAAAAAACAGCAGCAGAATCCCAGAACCCGAGAGTGGACTAACAGATACCAAAGGGAAAAGGACTGGGCCGGGTGGGTGATAAGGGAGGGAAAAGGGTGGGAAGAATGAAAGGGGACATTATTGTTAGCATGAATAATGCGTTGGGTCGGCTGGGCATGGGGAGGGCTGTACAACACAGAGAAGAAAATTAGAGATTCTACAGCATCTTACTACATGCTGATGGACAGCGACTGTAACGGGGTGTGTGTGGGGGGACATGGTGAAGTTTTCTACAGCATCCAACTACGCTGAAGGACACCGACTGTAAGACGTTTTTGGGGCGAACTTGGTGAAAAGGGGATCCTACTAAACATAATGTTGTGCATGTGATTGTAGATTAATGATAACAAAAATACCATTTTAAAGTGCAATAAGGGCACAGCTCTGAATCATCAGTGTAAAAGGACAGGTTTTGAGTGCTCCAAACAAAAGACACAGGTTTAAAAGAAGGGATGAAAACTCAAGAACAACTACGTGCTCCCTTACAGGAGACTCACTTGAGATCCATGGACACAGACAAACTGCAAGCCGAAGGGGTGGGGAGAGGTACCCAACACAAGTGAATCTGTAAAACAAACAATCAGTCAAATGGATTCTGTCTGTGCCCCCGAGACAGTCAGTTGTAAATAGACCTATCTGGCCACTGTGAATGCTTTTTGTTTGGTTATCAGCAGTGCCCAGCCATAGATTTAGTGGTGCAGCAACATCCTTCTTATTTTCTCTCAACTCAACGACTGAATTGCTGTAATAATGTGCATCTGGTCTTTGGAAATCAGTGGGTTTTATAATGTTCTTAATGTAAAGAAGTAATAACCACCTAAGAGGGAAGTTTGGAGACTCAAACAAACACATATCTCCACAACCCTCCCATTGCTCCCAAATGCTCCTGTCTAGAAATAGGTGTTCCTTTTTATTTGTCCCTCCTCCTATCAGCGGTTCTCCACCGATGTCCCTCAAAGTTGGTGGTGAGCAGAGCACAATGTATACTTTTCTGTCTTCAACAAACCCAGAGGAGGGATATTTGTGGTCTTCAGGGAGCACTTAGTAATTGAATGTGGCTAAATACAGTCAGGAAGCGAGAAGGAGCTAAAAGAGGACAGAGGACAGAGATATGGGTGCAAGTCCCTGCAACACCACTTACTGGTTTTGTAAGCACACGTGGCTGACTTGACCTGCAAGTGTCTCAATGAACTCAGTGCTCTCCCTACGGCCTAGTTACCTTGCAAGATTCTTGGAAGCATAATATAGGGGAGTGACATAGGCGATGTTGTTAACTCTTCTGTACATAAGGATAGATAGGCAGAAAAAAAGATGATTGATTCATAGATACATAGATAGACAGATAGATAGATGGTAGAAGATAGATAGATAGATACATAGATAGAAGAGAGAAATGAGAGATAGATAAGATAGATAAATAGATAGAAAGATAGATACATAGAAAGAAAGATAGAAGGAGAGATAGATAGAAAGATAGATGATAGATAGATAGATAGATAGATAGATAGATAGATAGATAGATAGATAGATAGGTAGGTAGGTAGGTAGTAAGAAAGATAGAAGGATTGATAGATAGACAGACAGACATACAGATAGATAGATAGATAGAAACAGATACTTTTCTATTTACACAATGCTATTGCTCATAACCAGGAGATCATTGGAGAAAGCACATAGCGAAACTACAAACAGAAAGTTAGAATGAAGTCCAGTTTAAAAACTGCAGTTAGCAGCCATAAGAAGAAAACAAATGGGTGGCGGCGGAGGCGGTGGCGGTAGCGGCGGCGGCTGGGTCGGGCACCGACGGGCGGCGGTGGCTGAGGTGGAGGCGGAGGGAGGCGGCGGCGGCGGCGGCCGCGGAGGGGGGAAGATGGCGGCGCCCGTCCTGTTGAGAGTGTCGGTGCCGCGGTGGGAGCGGGTGGCCCGGTATGCAGTGTGCGCCGCCGGGATCCTGCTCTCCATATACGCCTACCACGTGGAGCGGGAGAAGGAGCGGGACCCCGAGCATCGGGCCCTCTGCGACCTGGGGCCCTGGGTGAAGTGCTCCGCCGCCCTTGCCTCCAGATGGGGTCGAGGATTTGGTCTTTTGGGTTCCATTTTTGGAAAGGATGGTGTATTAAACCAGCCAAACAGTGTCTTCGGACTTATATTTTATATACTACAGTTATTACTTGGCATGACAGCAAGCGCAGTTGCAGCTTTAATCCTCATGACCTCCTCCATCGTGTCTGTAGTAGGCTCTCTGTACCTGGCCTACATTCTGTACTTTGTGCTGAAGGAGTTCTGCATCATCTGCGTGGTCACGTACGTGCTGAACTTCATTCTTCTGATCGTCAACTACAAACGACTCGTTTACTTGAATGAGGCCTGGAAGCGACAACTGCCGCCCAAGCAGGACTGACAGCCTGACAGACTCTTAAATGACAGTCTGAAGTCCCTTTCTCCATTAAGTTTATTTTGCAGCAGTTTTTTTTTTTATTCTTCAGAACAGACACTTGACCTAAACTGATTTCCTTAAACTGATTTTTTAAAATCCTGTAAATTAGAAGGGGCCCTAGCTATTTCCTGTGTCACTCTTCATTTTAAATATGGATACAAGGCAAAAAGGACACACTGAGCCAGTCAAAGACAAGCTTTAACTTTACTTTGAAGATGTTTCTGAATAATAAAACATAATCCTAACTCCTTGCCTTCATTTGTAAAGTGAGCAACCATTGCTAGTAATTCTCTAATGTTTATAAACTCAATTTCAGGTATAACAAATGTGATCATGACAGAATATTTTAGAATAGATACTGTATTAAATATTGCCATGTTTACAATATGTAATGTTTTTAGCCAATGGATTTAAACACATAGATTCAACTAGAATCCATTTATGTGATATTTGTAAATAAAGGTAGAAATATTGGATCCATCCCTGAAGAACTTACTGTACAGTTTAGTTGAAGTGTAGCAATGAAGAATTGTTAGCTCAATGTTGACTGAAGAAATAATGAAAATAGTAAGTCCATACAGAGCATCTTGTGGAAAGTACTGACAGCTGTGGGTCCAGTACTGAAAGCAAAAAATAGTAGGGTGGTTGGTTCCCTTTCATTTCCTTCCTCTGAAAGGAAGAAACTAAATTTGGACATTCAATTCAAGCTTGTGTCTAGTCATAAAACTGGACCAATTATGACCTTATGGAATGTCATGTGACCAGACCTTCAGGTGCAAGGACTTCAATACATTAAAGATGGGAAAATGGGTAGATTTGTTTGGAGAAAAGCTGGAGATATTAAAATGGCACTTTTGGGTAAAGTCTCTTATAATGGTTGAATTTTCATGCAGATATTTTTCCTTAACATTGGTGTCAGTCAACCAAACAGTATTAGGACTTTGAAATAACCAGTATAAGCTCAGTCACTCCAGAGCAGGATCGCTTTTGGGTAGTTCCATAGTGTTTTCCCTGTTTCATTGTGCACTAACTAATCGGATGTCTAGTTTAATTGTTCTAAAGTCAGATACTGGGTTTGTAAACTTTAGGGCTGACATGCAGCTCAGTTTGCTTCATTGGGAAGAACACTACAGGTAGAAATATCTGAAGGTGAAATACAGTACTGGTGTCACTACTCTAAATAACCACACAAATGCAGAAATTTTCAACGCAAATAAACCCAAATGATATTGTAACAGTATGTTTTTATGGTTAACATCTTATATCAGAATGTTAAAAGTGCCTTCTGTCTTAAATCTCAAACCAAATATTTTGTGCTGTTGAACTTGGGCTGAAGTGTCCTTGCTTCCTTTCTTACATAAAGTAGAAAACGTGCATTCTATAGAAAGGTTCTGTATGATTTTGCTCCTTAGATTGAGAAGCAGTAGCTGTTTTTTGCTTCCAATTAGATTAATCATTATGTTAAGAATAGACCAGTAACTTTTGAGCACTTTATTTGCCTTCTCTTTGAAGGGAGGGGATAGACTCTGCTCTGTAAACCATAATGTGTAGAGTCAGCAACTCTTCAGTTTCCGACTGTCAGAATTGACACAACATATTCTTCTGGCCCAAGGTGGATATAAATCTGGATTGTGATGAACTTCTAACCAGTTCTAACCAGTTTTATAAATGACATGCTTAATTCTGATTTCATCAAGGCTTTTGTTTTCTCATAAACGTGAATATTTCAATGCCTGTTTTATTATGTATGTATTGTTCTTGTTTCTATAGTTGAAGAACTCTAGAAGCATTGATTGGATGTCTGGTGTTTATGGAGAAACAAGTCTTCATTTTCTGCACAGTGAGGTCATCTTGTCGCAGTGCTTCCAGTTCTACCAAGCAGTTTTCTGGGTTTTTTCCTAAGCAACAGTGGAAATGGCTTAATGGTTAAGATGTTTGTTATATATATAACACTGGTTCTGCCAAATAAGTTTTTCATGTCCGTTTAAAATGGTTTTTCATCATATTTTGTATCAATCAGCAAAGTACAAAGCTTGTCTTGATGTTAGTTCTTGCAAATGTCTTCAATCTCTTACATAAGAAAACAAAAATATTCAGTCAGAGCTTTCAAGTTTTTCCTTTGCTTTCCTAAGCCTTGGGGGAAACACCATCTCAGTTGTACAAAAATGTTTGCCACATTCCTGTGAACCAGTATAATTCCTATCCTTTCTCTCACTGAGTGATGAGTGGGTGCTGCCTGAAATAACCACATGGTAATGCCAGTGTCTCAGGAAGCAACCCAACCCCGGTGGCTGTTACTTGGTGTTTTTGCCCTGGAAGAATTTAGGCTCCCCTCTACATCCTCTGTTCTACCCCAGAAGGGGAAAACACGATGTTATAAAATCTGAGGATGGTTATGACTATTTTAGACTATTTAAACATTGCAACACTACTAGCCACCAATGTTGAATAATTAGGAAAAAGTTGAGTTCCTGGGTTTTGGCAGTAATTCCTTGCTTCTTGGCTTTTGAAATGATTTGTAAAAAATGAGGCCACTTACTTACTGGATAGTCACAATTTGAATAAGGGAAGTTGTGGTTAGATGATAAATTCCATGGAGTCTAGGTGGATTTGGAGGATTTCATTTGTTTTTTTCTACAGCTAGTTGTTGTCAAGTGAGGGTAAACTGGTGAAACAACTCAGGTTTAACCAGCTGCATGGCAGGAATTACTTTTACTTGATGTACGTAGCCTCTCCTTAAATCCATTACTTTTAAAGATATTGAGAGCAGTGACTCTTGTCACTGGATACCAGAGATCTTCAGACCGACTAGGTAGGATACAGGACCAAGACTACAGTGAAATTAAAACTGTTTGTTGGCTTTAGTTTGCTTATATTTATTTTTAAGACTATCCACAAAAATGCAAAGTTACCTTCAGTAATTACTTTGTAACTTCAGTTGGTAACCCACTGCCTGACACCAGTGAATGCTAATAGGTCTTGAAAATCAGTATTAAACAAATGCCAACAAGAAACCCACTATTTTTGGTAGCCTATTTGGGAAAGAATACCTTATGTGCAACCTTTGTGCTCTTTTCCCCCCAACACGCAAGCAATGGTGAACCATTCCTATTGAGACATTTTAGGCAGCACTTAACATTTGTGAGAACTACCCTTCATTAAAACAACAGGGGTGGGGTGGGAGTCCAGGCTACTTGAATACGTTTGTGACAGATTAGCCCAGAAAAGGTGAAATGTTGTTATAAACTATATTAAGCATGGCCTAAGGGTTAGGTATATGGTCTGTATAGTATGTCCCATCAAAAATATTTATTACTAGTGCTTTAAGCTCCAGAGTAAACATTCTTTTAAAATGGTGTCCACTAGGCAGATCTCCCCATTACTATAGGAAGAAATACTCCTTATCAGAGATTTAGGACAGTTTTGCTAACTGGTAAAAAAAAATGTAAATATGTAAGAATGTTTATTTGTTGCACATAACTTTTTTGGTATAAAATAAATGTAGAAGTCACATGTAAAAAAAAAAAAAAAGAAAACAAATGGTACCATTAGCAATGACGTGGATGGAGCAAGACGGTAGTATGCTCAGTGAAAGAGGACAGGTGGAGAAAGACAAGTACCCAATGATTTCACTCGTGTGGAGTATAACAACAAAGAAACACTGAAGGAAAAAAATAGCAGCAGACTCCCAGAATCCGAAAGTGGACTAACAGTTACGAAAGGGAAAGGGACTTGGCAGGGTGGTTGGGAAAGGAGGGATAAGGGCGGGGAGAAAGAAATGGGAGACTAGGATTAGCATGTATAATGCATTGGTTCAGGGGGGCATGGGGAGGGCTGTACAACACAGAGAAGACAAGTAGAAATTCTACAGAATCTTACTACTCGCTGATGGACAGCGATTGTAATGGGGTGTGTGTGGGGGAAAATAGTGAATGGGTCTACAGCATCCAACTCCGCTGATTGACAGCAACTGTAAGAGGTTTTTGTGGGGGACTTGTTGAACGGTGGAGCCTAGTAAACATAATGTTCCTCAAGTGATTGTAGGTTAATGATAACAAAAAAATTTATTAAGTACAATAAGGGCACAGCGCTGAATCATCAGAATAAAAGGACAGGCTTTGAGAGCTCCAAATCAAAAGACGCAGGGTTCAAAGAAGGACGAAATCTCAAGACCACTTATGTGCTCCCTTACAGGAGACTCACTTGAGATCCAAGGAAACAGACAAACTACAAGCCGAAGGGGTGAGGACAGGTACCCAACACAAGTGAAACTGAAATACAAACAAACAAATGGACACTGTTTGAGTCCAAAGAGACAGTCAGTAGAAAAAAGCCCTATCTTTCCACCGTGAATTCTTTTCTTTTATTTCATCCGTGCCCAGCCATAGATTTAGTGGTAGAGCAACGTCCTTCTCATTTTCTCTCACCTCAACAACAGAATTTCTGTAAAAATATGCATCTGGGCCTTAGTAATCAGTGGGTTTTATGATGTTCATGAATGTAAAGAAGTAATAACTATATAAAGAGGGAAGTTTGGACACTCAAATAAACACGTCACTCCACAACACACTCTTTGCTAACAACTGCTCCTGTCTAGTAATTGGTGTTCAATTTCATTTGTCATTCCATCCTATCAGCGGTGATCACGCCGATGTCCCTCAAACATGGTGGTGAGCAAAGCACCAAGTTAACTTTTCTGTCAAGTACAGACCCAGGGGAAGGATACTTGTGAACATCAGGAAGACCTTAGTCAATGAATGTGACTAAATACAGTCAGCAAGTGAGAAGGAGATAAAAGAGGAGAGAGGACAGAGACACGGGTTCAAGACCCTGCAGCAAACTTTCCCGGTTTTGTAGGAATATGCGGCTGACTCTACCTGCAAGAGTCTCGGTGAACCAAGTGCTTTCCCTGCAGACTAGTTAGCTTGAAAGATTTTTGGAAGCACAACGTAAGCAAGTGACACAGGTTATGTTGATAACTGTTCTGTACAAAAGGACAGATGGGCAGACAAAAAGATGATTGACTGATTGATAGACTGATAGAGAGATAGACATACAGACAGATAGATAGATATAGGTACATATCGATTAAAACAAAGCTATTGCTCATAACAAGGAGAGCAAAGGAGAAAGCATATAGCGAAACTACAGACAAAAGAGAAGACAGAAATCCAGTTTAAAAAGTGCAGTAAGCAGCCATAAGAAGAAAACAAATCCTATCATTTGCAATAACGTGGATGGAACTAGAGGGTAGTATGTTCAGAGAAATAGGCCAGGCAGAGAAAGACAAGAACCGGATGATTTCACTCATGTGTGGAGTATAACAACTAAGAAAATCTGAAGGAAAAAAATAGCAGCAGACTCACAGAACCCGCGAGTAGACCAACAGTTACCAAAGGGAAAGGGACTGGGTAGGTTGTGTGGGAAGGGAGGGATAAGGGCGGGGAGAAAGAAAGGTTGCATTGGGGGCATTAGTATTAGCGTGTATACTATGTGTGGTAGGAGGAGCATGGGGAGGGCTGTACAACACAGAGAGGACAGTAGGGATTATACACCATCTTACTACATGCTGATGGGCAGAGACCTAAGAGGTTTTACGGGTGGAATGGTGAATCGGAAGCCTAGTAAACATAATGTTCTTCACGTGGTTGTAGATTAATGATAACAAAAAAAATTTTTTTAATGCAATAAGGGAACAGCCCTGAATCATCAGAATAAAAGGACAGGCTTTGAGTGCTCCAACCAAAAGACACAGTGTTAGAAGAAGGGATGAAAACTCAAGACCACCTTTGTGCTCCCTTACAGCAGACTCACTTGCGATCCAAGGACACAGACAAACTTCATGCCGAATATGTGGAGATAGGTACCCTACAAGTGAAAATGAGAAACAAACAAACAAATAAATGGATTCTGTTTGAGTCCCCAGAGACATTCAGTAGAAAATAGCCCCATCTAGCCACTGTGAATTCTTTTTGTTTGGTTACAGCAGTGCCCAGCCATAGATTTAGTGGTACACCAACGTCCTTCTCATTTTTTCTCACCTCAACCACAGAATTGCTGTAATAATATGAGTCTGGGCTTTTGAAATCAGTGGGTTTTATGATATTCACGAATGTAAAGAAGCAATAAACCCCTAAAGAGGGAAGTTAGGACACTCAAACAAACACGTAACTCCGCAACACTCTCCTTGCTCCCAAATGCTCCTGTCTAGACATAGGTGTTACTTTTTATTTGACCCTCCCCCTATCAATGGTGATCACGCCCATTTCCCTCAAACATGGTGGTAAGCAAAGCACCAAGTATACTTTACTGTCTACAACAGGCCCAGACGAAGAATACTTGTGATCCTCAGGAAGCACTTAGTCAATGAATGTGGCTAAATACAGTCAGCAAACGAGAAAGAGGGAAAAGAGGACAGAGGACAGAGATATGGGTTCAAGTTCCTGCAACACCATTTACCGGTTTTGTAAGCACACGTTGCTTACTCGACCTGCAAGTGTCTCAGTGAACCCAGTGCTCTCAATACAGCCTACTCAAATTGCAAGATTTTTGGAAGCATAATGTAGGAAGGTGATATAGGCTATGTTGTTAACTGTTCTGTACATAAGGATAGATGAGCAGACAAAAAGATGATTGATTCATAGATAGATAGATAGATAGATGACAGATGATAGATAGATAGATGATAGCCATGATAGATAGATAGGAATTAAAGGTAGATAGACAGATAGATAGATTGATAGATAGATACAGATACATATCAATTAACAGAAAGATATTGCTCATAATTGGGAGATAAATGATGAAAGCACACAGCGATACTACAAACAAAAAGGAAGAATGAAATCCCGTTTAAAAAGTAAAGAAAGCAGCCATAAGAAAAAAACAAATCCTACCATTTACAATGATGTGGGTACAGCTAGACGGTAGTATGCTGAGTGAAATAGGCAAGGAGGAGAAAGACAAGTACCAAATGATTTCCCTCATGTGTGGAGTATAAAAACAAAAAAACTGATGGAAAAAAACAGCAGCAGAATCCCAGAACCCGAGAGTGGACTAACAGATACCAAAGGGAAAAGGACTGGGCCGGGTGGGTGATAAGGGAGGGAAAAGGGTGGGAAGAATGAAAGGGGACATTATTGTTAGCATGAATAATGCGTTGGGTCGGCTGGGCATGGGGAGGGCTGTACAACACAGAGAAGAAAATTAGAGATTCTATAGCATCTTACTACATGCTGATGGACAGCGAGTGTAACGGGGTGTGTGTGGGGGGACATGGTGAAGTTTTCTACAGCATCCAACTACACTGAAGGACACCGACTGTAAGACGTTTTTGGGGCGAACTTGGTGAAAAGGGGATCCTACTAAACATAATGTTGTGCATGTGATTGTAGATTAATGATAACAAAAAAACCATTTTAAAGTGCAATAAGGGCACAGCTCTGAATCATCAGTGTAAAAGGACAGGTTTTGAGTGCTCCAAACAAAAGACACAGGTTTAAAAGAAGGGATGAAAACTCAAGAACAACTACGTGCTCAATTACAGGAGACTCACTTGAGATCCATGGACACAGACAAACTGCAAGCCGAAGGGGTGGGGAGAGGTACCCAACACAAGTGAATCTGTAAAACAAACAATCAGTCAAATGGATACTGTCTGTGCCCCCGAGACAGTCAGTAGTAAATAGACCTATCTGGCCACCGTGAATGCTTTTTGTTTGGTATCAGCAGTGCCCAGCCATAGATTTAGTGGTGCAGCAACATCCTTCTTATTTTCTCTCAACTCAACAACTGAATTGCTGTAATAATGTGCATCTGGTCTTTGGAAATCAGTGGGTTTTATAATGTTCTTAATGTAAAGAAGTAATAACCACCTAAGAGGGAAGTTTGGAGACTCAAACAAACACATATCTCCACAACCCTCCCATTGCTCCCAAATGCTCCTGTCTAGAAATAGGTGTTCCTTTTTATTTGTCCCTCCTCCTATCAGCGGTTCTCCACCGATGTCCCTCAAAGTTGGTGATGAGCAGAGCACAATGTATACTTTTCTGTCTTCAACAAACCCAGAGGAGGGATATTTGTGGTCTTCAGGGAGCACTTAGTAATTGAATGTGGCTAAATACAGTCAGGAAGCGAGAAGGAGTTAAAAGAGGACAGAGGACAGAGATATGGGTGTAAGTCCCTGCAACACCACTTACTGGTTTTGTAAGCACACGTGGCTGACTTGACCTGCAAGTGTCTCAATGAACTCAGTGCTCTCCCTACGGCCTAGTTACCTTGCAAGATTCTTGGAAGCATAATATAGGGAAGTGACATAGGCAATGTTGTTAACTCTTCTGTACATAAGGATAGATAGGCAGAAAAAAAGATGATTGATTCATAGATACATAGATAGACAGATAGATAGATGGTAGAAGATAGATAGATAGATACATAGATAGAAGAGAGAAATGAGAGATAGATAAGATAGATAAATAGATAGAAAGATACATAGAAAGAAAGATAGAAGGAGAGATAGATAGAAAGATAGATGATAGATAGATAGATGGATAGATAGATAGATAGATAGATAGATAGATAGATAGATAGATAGATAGGTAGGTAGTAAGAAAGATAGAAGGATTGATAGATAGACAGACAGACATACAGATAGATAGATAGATAGAAACAGATACTTTTCTATTTACACAAAGCTATTGCTCATAACCAGGAGATCATTGGTGAAAGCACATAGCGAAACTACAAACAGAAAGTTAGAATGAAGTCCAGTTTAAAAACTGCAGTTAGCAGCCATAAGAAGAAAACAAATGGTACCATTAGCAATGACGTGGATGGAGCAAGACGGTAGTATGCTCAGTGAAAGAGGACAGGTGGAGAAAGACAAGTACCCAATGATTTCACTCGTGTGGAGTATAACAACAAAGAAACACTGAAGGAAAAAAATAGCAGCAGACTCCCAGAATCCGAAAGTGGACTAACAGTTACGAAAGGGAAAGGGACTTGGCAGGGTGGTTGGGAAAGGAGGGATAAGGGCGGGGAGAAAGAAATGGGAGACTAGGATTAGCATGTATAATGCATTGGTTCAGGGGGGCATGGGGAGGGCTGTACAACACAGAGAAGACAAGTAGAAATTCTACAGAATCTTACTACTCGCTGATGGACAGCGATTGTAATGGGGTGTGTGTGGGGGAAAATAGTGAATGGGTCTACAGCATCAAACTCCGCTGATTGACAGCAACTGTAAGAGGTTTTTGTGCGGAACTTGGTGAATGGTGGAGCCTAGTAAACATAATGTTCCTCAAGTGATTGTAGGTTAATGATAACAAAAAAAATTTATTAAGTACAATAAGGGCACAGCTCTGAATCATCAGAATAAAAGGACAGGCTTTGAGAGCTATAAATCAAAAGACGCAGGGTTCAAAGAAGGACGAAAACTCAAGACCACTTATGTGCTCCCTTACAGGAGACTCACTTGAGATCCAAGGAAACAGACAAACTACAAGCCGAAGGGGTGAGGACAGGTACCCAACACAAGTGAAACTGAAATACAAACAAACAAATGGACACTGTTTGAGTCCACAGAGACAGTCAGTAGAAAAAAGCCCTATCTTTCCACCGTGAATTCTTTTCTTTTATTTCATCCGTGCCCAGCCATAGATTTAGTGGTAGAGCAACGTCCTTCTCATTTTCTCTCACCTCAACAACAGAATTTCTGTAAAAATATGCATCTGGGCCTTAGTAATCAGTGGGTTTTATGATGTTCATGAATGTAAAGAAGTAATAACTATATAAAGAGGGAAGTTTGGACACTCAAATAAACACGTCACTCCACAACACACTCTTTGCTAACAACGGCTCCTGTCTAGTAATTGGTGTTCAATTTCATTTGTCGTTCCATCCTATCAGCGGTGATCACGCCGATGTCCCTCAAACATGGTGGTGAGCAAAGCACCAAGTTAACTTTTCTGTCAAGTACAGACCCAGGGGAAGGATACTTGTGAACATCAGGAAGACCTTAGTCAATGAATGTGACTAAATACAGTCAGCAAGTGAGAAGGAGATAAAAGAGGAGAGAGGACAGAGACACGGGTTCAAGACCCTGCAGCAAACTTTCCCGGTTTTGTAGGAATATGCGGCTGACTCTACCTGCAAGAGTCTCGGTGAACCAAGTGCTTTCCCTGCAGACTAGTTAGCTTGAAAGATTTTTGGAAGCACAACGTAAGCAAGTGACACAGGTTATGTTGATAACTCTTCTGTACAAAAGGACAGATGGGCAGACAAAAAGATGATTGACTGATTGATAGACTGATAGAGAGATAGACATACAGACAGATAGATAGATATAGGTACATATCGATTAAAACAAAGCTATTGCTCATAACAAGGAGAGCAAAGGAGAAAGCATATAGCGAAACTACAGACAAAAGAGAAGACAGAAATCCAGTTTAAAAAGTGCAGTAAGCAGCCATAAGAAGAAAACAAATCCTATCATTTGCAATAACGTGGATGGAACTAGAGGGTAGTATGTTCAGAGAAATAGGCCAGGCGGAGAAAGACAAGAACCTGATGATTTCACTCATGTGTGGAGTATAACAACTAAGAAAATCTGAAGGAAAAAAATAGCAGCAGACTCACAGAACCCGCGAGTAGACCAACAGTTACCAAAGGGAAAGGGACTGGGTAGGTTGGGTGGGAAGGGAGGGATAAGGGCGGGGAGAAAGAAAGGTTGCATTGGGGGCATTAGTATTAGCGTGTATACTATGTGTGGTAGGAGGAGCATGGGGAGGGCTGTACAACACAGAGAGGACAGTAGGAATTATACACCATCTTACTACATGCTGATGGGCAGAGACCTAAGAGGTTTTACGGGTGGAATGGTGAATCGGAAGCCTAGTAAACATAATGTTCTTCACGTGGTTGTAGATTAATGATAACAAAAAAAATTTTTTTAATGCAATAAGGGAACAGCCCTGAATCATCAGAATAAAAGGACAGGCTTTGAGTGCTCCAACCAAAAGACACAGTGTTAGAAGAAGGGATGAAAACTCAAGACCACCTTTGTGCTCCCTTACAGCAGACTCACTTGCGATCCAAGGACACAGACAAACTTCATGCCGAATATGTGGAGATAGGTACCCTACAAGTGAAAATGAGAAACAAACAAACAAATAAATGGATTCTGTTTGAGTCCCCAGAGACATTCAGTAGAAAATAGCCCCATCTAGCCACTGTGAATTCTTTTTGTTTGGTTACAGCAGTGCCCAGCCATAGATTTAGTGGTACACCAACGTCCTTCTCATTTTTTCTCACCTCAACCACAGAATTGCTGTAATAATATGAGTCTGGGCTTTTGAAATCAGTGGGTTTTATGATATTCACGAATGTAAAGAAGCAATAAACCCCTAAAGAGGGAAGTTAGGACACTCAAACAAACACGTAACTCCGCAACACTCTCCTTGCTCCCAAATGCTCCTGTCTAGACATAGGTGTTACTTTTTATTTGACCCTCCTCCTATCAATGGTGATCACGCCCATTTCCCTCAAACATGGTGGTAAGCAAAGCACCAAGTATACTTTACTGTCTACAACAGGCCCAGACGAAGAATACTTGTGATCCTCAGGAAGCACTTAGTCAATGAATGTGGCTAAATACAGTCAGCAAACGAGAAAGAGGGAAAAGAGGACAGAGGACAGAGATATGGGTTCAAGTTCCTGCAACACCATTTACCGGTTTTGTAAGCACACGTTGCTTACTCGACCTGCAAGTGTCTCAGTGAACCCAGTGCTCTCAATACAGCCTACTCAACTTGCAAGATTTTTGGAAGCATAATGTAGGAAGGTGATATAGGCTATGTTGTTAACTGTTCTGTACATAAGGATAGATGAGCAGACAAAAAGATGATTGATTCATAGATAGATAGATAGATAGATGACAGATGATAGATAGATAGATAGATGATAGACATGATAGATAGATGATAGCCATGATAGATAGATAGGAATTAAAGGTAGATAGATAGATAGATTGATAGATAGATAAATAGATAGATACAGATACATATCAATTAACAGAAAGATATTGCTCATTACTGGGAGATAAATGATGAAAGCACACAGCGATACTACAAACAAAAAGGAAGAATGAAATCCCGTTTAAAAAGTAAAGAAAGCAGCCATAAGAATAAAACAAATCCTACCATTTACAGTGATGTGGGTACAGCTAGACGGTAGTATGCTCAGTGAAATAGGCCAGGAGGAGGAAGACAAGTACCAAATGATTTCCCTCATGTGTGGAGTATAAAAACAAAAAAACTGATGGAAAAAAACAGCAGCAGAATCCCAGAACCCGAGAGTGGACTAACAGATACCAAAGGGAAAAGGACTGGGCCGGGTGGGTGATAAGGGAGGGAAAAGGGTGGGAAGAATGAAAGGGGACATTATTGTTAGCATGAATAATGCGTTGGGTCGGCTGGGCATGGGGAGGGCTGTACAACACAGAGAAGAAAATTAGAGATTCTACAGCATCTTACTACATGCTGATGGACAGCGACTGTAACGGGGTGTGTGTGGGGGGACATGGTGAAGTTTTCTACAGCATCCAACTACGCTGAAGGACACCGACAGTAAGACGTTTTTGGGGCGAACTTGGTGAAAAGGGGATCCTACTAAACATAATGTTGTGCATGTGATTGTAGATTAATGATAACAAAAAAACCATTTTAAAGTGCAATAAGGGCACAGCTCTGAATCATCAGTGTAAAAGGACAGGTTTTGAGTGCTCCAAACAAAAGACACAGGTTTAAAAGAAGGGATGAAAACTCAAGAACAACTACGTGCTCCCTTACAGGAGACTCACTTGAGATCCATGGACACAGACAAACTGCAAGCCGAAGGGGTGGGGAGAGGTACCCAACACAAGTGAATCTGTAAAACAAACAATCAGTCAAATGGATACTGTCTGTGCCCCCGAGACAGTCAGTAGTAAATAGACCTATCTGGCCACCGTGAATGCTTTTTGTTTGGTATCAGCAGTGCCCAGCCATAGATTTAGTGGTGCAGCAACATCCTTCTTATTTTCTCTCAACTCAACAACTGAATTGCTGTAATAATGTGCATCTGGTCTTTGGAAATCAGTGGGTTTTATAATGTTCTTAATGTAAAGAAGTAATAACCACCTAAGAGGGAAGTTTGGAGACTCAAACAAACACATATCTCCACAACCCTCCCATTGCTCCCAAATGCTCCTGTCTAGAAATAGGTGTTCCTTTTTATTTGTCCCTCCTCCTATCAGCGGTTCTCCACCGATGTCCCTCAAAGTTGGTGGTGAGCAGAGCACAATGTATACTTTTCTGTCTTCAACAAACCCAGAGGAGGGATATTTGTGGTCTTCAGGGAGCACTTAGTAATTGAATGTGGCTAAATACAGTCAGGAAGCGAGAAGGAGTTAAAAGAGGACAGAGGACAGAGATATGGGTGCAAGTCCCTGCAACACCACTTACTGGTTTTGTAAGCACACGTGGCTGACTTGACCTGCAAGTGTCTCAATGAACTCAGTGCTCTCCCTACGGCCTAGTTACCTTGCAAGATTCTTGGAAGCATAATATAGGGAAGTGACATAGGCAATGTTGTTAACTCTTCTGTACATAAGGATAGATAGGCAGAAAAAAAGATGATTGATTCATAGATACATAGATAGACAGATAGATAGATGGTAGAAGATAGATAGATAGATACATAGATAGAAGAGAGAAATGAGAGATAGATAAGATAGATAAATAGATAGAAAGATACATAGAAAGAAAGATAGAAGGAGAGATAGAAAGATAGATGATAGATAGATAGATGGATAGATAGATAGATAGATAGATAGATAGATAGATAGATAGATAGATAGGTAGGTAGTAAGAAAGATAGAAGGATTGATAGATAGACAGACAGACATACAGATAGATAGATAGATAGAAACAGATACTTTTCTATTTACACAAAGCTATTGCTCATAACCAGGAGATCATTGGTGAAAGCACATAGCGAAACTACAAACAGAAAGTTAGAATGAAGTCCAGTTTAAAAACTGCAGTTAGCAGCCATAAGAAGAAAACAAATGGTACCATTAGCAATGACGTGGATGGAGCAAGACGGTAGTATGCTCAGTGAAAGAGGACAGGTGGAGAAAGTCAAGTACCCAATGATTTCACTCGTGTGGAGTATAACAACAAAGAAACACTGAAGGAAAAAAATAGCAGCAGACTCCCAGAATCCGAAAGTGGACTAACAGTTACGAAAGGGAAAGGGACTTGGCAGGGTGGTTGGGAAAGGAGGGATAAGGGCGGGGAGAAAGAAATGGGAGACTAGGATTAGCATGTATAATGCATTGGTTCAGGGGGGCATGGGGAGGGCTGTACAACACAGAGAAGACAAGTAGAAATTCTACAGAATCTTACTACTCGCTGATGGACAGCGATTGTAATGGGGTGTGTGGGGGGGAAAATAGTGAATGGGTCTACAGCATCCAACTCCGCTGATTGACAGCAACTGTAAGAGGTTTTTGTGGGGGACTTGGTGAACGGTGGAGCCTAGTAAACATAATGTTTCTCAAGTGATTGTAGGTTAATGATAACAAAAAAAATTTATTAAGTACAATAAGGGCACAGCTCTGAATCATCAGAATAAAAGGACAGGCTTTGAGAGCTCCAAATCAAAAGACGCAGGGTTCAAAGAAGGACGAAAACTCAAGACCACTTATGTGCTCCCTTACAGGAGACTCACTTGAGATCCAAGGAAACAGACAAACTACAAGCCGAAGGGGTGAGGACAGGTACCCAACACAAGTGAAACTGAAATACAAACAATCAAACAAATGGACACTGTTTGAGTCCACAGAGACAGTCAGTAGAAAAAAGCCCTATCTTTCCACCGTGAATTCTTTTCTTTTATTTCATCCGTGCCCAGCCATAGATTTAGTGGTAGAGCAACGTCCTTCTCATTTTCTCTCACCTCAACAACAGAATTTCTGTAAAAATATGCATCTGGGCCTTAGTAATCAGTGGGTTTTATGATGTTCATGAATGTAAAGAAGTAATAACTATATAAAGAGGGAAGTTTGGACACTCAAATAAACACGTCACTCCACAACACACTCTTTGCTAACAACGGCTCCTGTCTAGTAATTGGTGTTCAATTTCATTTGTCGTTCCATCCTATCAGCGGTGATCACGCCGATGTCCCTCAAACATGGTGGTGAGCAAAGCACCAAGTTAACTTTTCTGTCAAGTACAGACCCAGGGGAAGGATACTTGTGAACATCAGGAAGACCTTAGTCAATGAATGTGACTAAATACAGTCAGCAAGTGAGAAGGAGATAAAAGAGGAGAGAGGACAGAGACACGGGTTCAAGACCCTGCAGCAAACTTTCCCGGTTTTGTAGGAATATGCGGCTGACTCTACCTGCAAGAGTCTCGGTGAACCAAGTGCTTTCCCTGCAGACTAGTTAGCTTGAAAGATTTTTGGAAGCACAACGTAAGCAAGTGACACAGGTTATGTTGATAACTGTTCTGTACAAAAGGACAGATGGGCAGACAAAAAGATGATTGACTGATTGATAGACTGATAGAGAGATAGACATACAGACAGATAGATAGATATAGGTACATATCGATTAAAACAAAGCTATTGCTCATAACAAGGAGAGCAAAGGAGAAAGCATACAGCGAAACTACAGACAAAAGAGAAGACAGAAATCCAGTTTAAAAAGTGCAGTAAGCAGCCATAAGAAGAAAACAAATCCTATCATTTGCAATAACGTGGATGGAACTAGAGGGTAGTATGTTCAGAGAAATAGGCCAGGCGGAGAAAGACAAGAACCGGATGATTTCACTCATGTGTGGAGTATAACAACTAAGAAAATCTGAAGGAAAAAAATAGCAGCAGACTCACAGAACCCGCGAGTGGACCAACAGTTACCAAAGGGAAAGGGACTGGGTAGGTTGGGTGGGAAGGGAGGGATAAGGGCGGGGAGAAAGAAAGGTTGCATTGGGGGCATTTGTATTAGCGTGTATACTATGTGTGGTTGGAGGAGCATGGGGAGGGCTGTACAACACAGAGAGGACAGTAGGGATTATACACCATCTTACTACACGCTGATGTTCAGTGACCTAAGAGGTTTTAGGGGGGGAATGGTGAATCGGAAGCCTAGTAAACATAGTGTTCTTCACGTGATTGTAGATTAATGATAAGAAAAAAATTTTTTTTAAGTGCAATAAGGGAACAGCCCTGAGTCATCAAAATAAAAGGACAGGCTTTGTGTGCTCCAACCAAAAGACACATGGCTAGAAGAAGGGATGAAAACTTAAGACCACCTATGTGCTCCCTTACAGCAGACTCACTTGCCATCCAAGGATACAGACAATCTTCATGCCGAATGTGTGGAGATAGGTACCTACACAAGTGAAACTGAGAAACAAACAAACAAACAAATGGATTCTATTTGGGTTCCCAGAGACAGTCAGTATAAAATAGCCCTATCTTGCCACCGTGTATTCTTTCTGTTTGATTTCAGCCATGCCCTGCCATAGATTACTGGTACACCAATCTACTTCTCATTTTTCCACAACTCAACAACTGTATTGCTGTAGTAATATGAGTCTGGGTTTTTGAAATCAGTGGGTTTTATGATGTTAACGAATTAAAAGTAGTAATAACCCCCAAAAGAGGGAAGTTTGGACCCTCAAACAAACACGTTACTCTGCAACACTCTCTTTGCTCCCAAATGCTCCTGTCTAGACATAGGTGTTTCTTTTTATTTGACACTCCTCCAATCAACGGTGATCACGCCGATGTCCCTCAAACATGGTGGTAAGCAAAGCACCATGTATATTTTACTGTCTACAACAGGCCCAGGGGAATTATACTTGTGGTCTTCAGGATGCACTTAGTCAATGAATGTGGCTAAATGCAGTCAGCAAGCGAGAAGGAGGGAAAAGCAGACAGAGGACAGAGATATGGCTTCAAGTCCCTGCACCACCATTTACTGGTTTTGTAAGCACATGTTGCTGACTCTACCTGCAAGTGTCTCGGTGAACCCAGTGCTCTCAATACGGCCTACTCACCTTGCAAGATTTTTGGATGCATAACGTAGTTAAGGGACATAGTCTATATTGTTAACTGTTCAGTATACCAGGAGAGATTTTCAGATAAAAAGATGACTGATTGATTGAATGATAGATAGACAGATAGCCAGGCAGATAGGTAAATATAGGTAAATATCGATTAACACAAAGCTATTGCTCATAACCAGGAGAGCAATGGTGAAAGCACTTAGCGAAACTACAGACAAAAGAGAAGACAGAAATCCAGTTTAAATAGTGCAGTAAGCAGCCGTAAGAAGAAATCAAGCCCTATCATTTTCAGCAACGTGAATGGAGCTAGAGGGTATTATGCTCAGTGAAATAGGCCAGGCAGTGAAAAACAAGTTCCAAATGATTTCACTCATATGTGGAATATAACAACAAAGAAAAACTGAAGGAAAAAAACAGCAGCGGACTCATTGAACCCGGGAGTGGACTAACAGTTACCAAAGGAATGTGACTGGCCCGGGTAGGTATGAAGGGCGGGATAAGGGCTGGGGAACGAAAGGAGGCATTAGGATTAGCATGTATAATGCGGGGGGTCGGGGGCACATGGCGAGGGCTGTACAAAACAGAGAAGACAAGTAGAGATTCTACAGCATCTTACTACATGCTGATGGACAGCGACTGTAACGGGGTGTGTGAGGGGGGACATGGTGAAGGGGTCTACAGCATCCAACAATGCTGATGGATAGCCACTATAATGGGTTTTTGGGGAGGACTTGGTGTACTTGGTGATCATAATGTTCTTTCGCGTGATTGTAGATTAATGATGACAAAAAAGATTTTTTAAGTGCAATAAGGACACAGCTCTCAATTATCAGAATAAAAGGACAGGCTCTGAGTGCTCCAATCAAAAGACACATGGTTAAAAGAAGGGATGAAAACTCAAGAACACCTACCTGCTCCCTTACTGGAGACTCACTTGATATGCAAGGACGAAGACAAACTACAAATTGAGGGGTGCAGAAAGGCACCCTAAACAAGTGAAACTGAAGAGAAAAAACAGAAAAAAGATGTGCTGATGGAATTAATGACGCAGGCTCACATGAGAGTGGAGCGGAAACCTTCTCCCAAGATCAAAACCACATAAATACGTACTATATGGAAATAGAACAACTATAACAAATCGTGGAAGAGCAGCAGGGAGGAATGCTGCTGCGGCAGCCTGTCACCTCAAGGAGAAGTGTGACATACAGCCGTGGAGATGTGCTCTCTGAGCATGAACCTACCGTACATGTGGTGCATACTGGAGGATCGGTGGGGTTGGAAAGCAAAGGGAGGCGAAAGACTTCGAGAGACTTGAGGTTCCAGCCACTTGTGGGACAACAGAGGGATCCACATCCGGCCGCTGTTTGACAAAAGAAAGGCGGACAGTCTGAGAGACTTCCTAACAGCGAGAGAACTGCTAAAGGGGCAAGGCTTCCACACGGCTTGCCACTCAGGATAAAGGACAGGTGCTTCCAAACTGCACGGGTGCACTCTGCCCGGCAGGCGGGTTAGCTTTCAGGAGCTCCGGTAGCTTCATTACCCTGGCTGGCCTCGCAGCTCCGAAGCCCCTTACCATGCTGTGACTGGTACATGGCCTGCCTCCCCGCCATCACCAGCCTGCAAAACGGCCGCCCCCACATACGGCAGCTTCTCCCTGCATGCTCCGCACTCTGTCCCTGGCAGTGGAGTTGGGTACTGAGGCCGTGAAGCAGGAAAAACCTCTTTACTCCCGGCGGGGATGGGCACCGGCACCGCTCCCCTTGAACCCCTGCCATCCAACCAAGGCCTGTGCATCTCCAGAGAGTAAAGCATCTGGTAGCTAGAGTGAACCACCTACAAATATGGACCTTCAAGGGAACCTGGTCACTGACCTCAAATCAATCTTCGTGAGAAAGGGTTCTCAAAATAAACATCAGGAGCTTGCTCATGGAGCTACAGAAAACAAAACAGTCAATTTCTCTAGAACGCAATTCTCTCTCTACTATCTCTCTCCAGGAAGTCCTGCTGAGGCCCTGTTCCAAGAGGGGTGCTGCAACTGCCAGCAGGAATGGCACAGCTGTCGGGTCCACCCCGGCCAGTGCTAGGACAGTCCCACACGGGCTCTGACTGAACTGCAATCGGGGGACCCTGCACGTCTAACTCCGCAGGAAAGACAACAGTGCCGCATGCTAGCTTTCCCATCAATGGCGAGAGGCTACGTGGCTCCATTGATACCAGGTGACATCAACACCCCAGGCTTCATATCCTTCGCAATCTTTTTTTACCTATGACACGTGAAAGCAGCACATGGAAAGATACAACCTACCAGTCTCCACATCACCTCACCTCTCAGTTTTACACTAGATGTTCCTGCATCACAGCTTCTCCTCTTCGTTACAGTTTTCTCGGCTGGTTTGTGTTCTTAAAAAAAATTTAGTCAGATTGGGAATGAAGTGGTAGGCGGTTTAGTAAGATTCTGTTTGACCACCATCAGTAGAACCAAAGGCATCCTTCTGTATGGGAGAATATATTCACTGATGACATATTTGATAAAGCATTACCATCCAAAACATGTATCAAGAGCTCATGAACCTCAACACACAAAAAGCAAATAAATCCAATTACAAAATGGGCAGAGGATCTGGACAGACACGTCTCCACAGAAGTAATTTCAGGTTGCCGACAGGCACATGAAAAGACGCTCCACATTGCTAACCATCAGAGAAATGCCCATTAAAACCACAATGGGGTATCACCTCACACCAGTTATGATGGCCACCACCCAAAAGACAGACAACAACAGATGTTGGCAAGGGTGTGTAGAAAGGGGAACCCTCCTACACTGCTGTTGGGAATGTCAGTCAGCTCAACCATTGTGGAAAGCAGTGTGGATGATCCCGAAAAAAACAAAGAACAGAAATACCGTCTGACCCAGGAATTCCTCTCCTGGAATTTACCCTAAGAGTGCAGGAGCCCATTATGAAAGAGTCAGATGCACCCCTATGTTAATACAGCACTATTTACACTACCCAAGAAATGGAAGAAACCTAAGTATCCTTCAGGAGATGAATGGATAAATGCCCCGGCCAGTGGGGAGTTCAACAAGGGCTCGAGGGGAAGTTAAACTGGATGAGAGACAAACCAGACACAAAGAAGGAGACCAAGTCGAAAGTCCTATCAAGGTCTCAAAGTTTATTGTTACAAGGTAGATTATATAGGAGATATGAGGGGGAAACAGCCCCAGCTGAATTGGCAAGGATTATCTAGGTTACTAGGATACCTAAATGAAGAATGTTCTCTGGAAAAGATCATGGGTGGGGGATTACTGAGAAAAGACAGAATGTTTTACTAAGGAGGAGATGTTATCACAGCAGCTGCTTAATCTCTATCCCAGCGTCTAATCTCAAGCTGCTCAATTGATCTTTCTTAAATGGGGCAGAAATTAGAGGCCTAGGCGAAAAGGGCGAGACCATTGTTTCTATGTCCTATGGCTCCCGATATCTCCTCCCTTCTTTTATAGAAAAGAGGGGTAGGCCTGCTATTTAGCGGTGGGCATTAACCAATTTGGGGATTAGTGACTTGGCTCCTCCGAGACTCCCCATTTATTGGGTCAACGTTGGCCCTTTTGTGGAGGGGAGGAAGGGCGTATATATTTTAGACACTAAACTCCATGCAAGCCAGGTTTTTCTCTCAGGGAATTCAGAGGCGGTTCATGGACCTTCCCTTGCAATGCTTAGCTTCGCAACCACATTGGTGCCCATATCGCACTCACTTTATTGTGAGCCGATATGCATAGGTCTGTATCCTATGCAGCTTCTAGAGGAGGGGAGTCATCGGGCACATCATAGCCTTGTTCCACCAGGACAAAATGGTGACAGTGGAATTGTATCTGTCTGCCGAGGGCCATATTGATCTGTTCTTTAATGAAGGTGGTAATTCTCTGGAAGGCCCAAGGGCCAAGGGAGAGCACAAGCATGAGACTAAGGAAGGGTCCTAGTATAGGGAGAAGATAAGGAAGAAACCTGCTCATCCAAGACCATAGGGTATTTTCAAACAGTTTTTTCTTTCTTTGCACGAGATCTTCTTGGAGTCTTTTTATTTTGTCACGAACTACTCCAGACTTGCTTGCATAGAAGCAGCATTTCTTTTCTAAGGCTAAGCAGATTCCGCCTTGTTCAGCGGTGAGAATGTCTAGGCCACGCCTTTTCTGTAAGACTACTTCTGCAAGGGAATCTATTTGGTCTTGAAGAACTTGTAAGGTTCCGCGAAGAAGGTGAAAATGAGAGAGTTGATGGGCTTCATCTTTTTATAAGGTGCTGTTAAGAAGTGCGAATACGCCAACAAGGATCCAGTAAGTGGTAACAAGAATGGTCTGCTGTACAAGGGTCCACTGGTGAGGGGTGGAGGCGGCGAGTCGTATGCCTAAGATAAAGGCAAGGACTAAACCGATGGATAGAATCTATGGAGAGAAGAAGAAAAAGGATGTCTCAGGGGATGTCACCACCCTGAACAGTTGGATAAGATTTTTAAAAATCTTCTGGTAGATCTATTGGTTTAATCAAATGCTCTGGCAGCCAGCGAGCAGCTCCTTCTTTGGTGTCGAAAACACAGGCAGATCCCTGGCCCCATATGAGTAAGGGCTCGGGGCCATTCCAATGGGATGTGAGGTTGTCTCTCCACATGACAGTGGCATATATTTATCATGTTGTGGGTGCCAAAGGCGACGAGCTGCAGGTTTGCCATGAGCATCCAAAGTTAGAAAATTAAGAATAAACAAGGCATGATGAAGAATGTTTCTTGGAGAGCCTTTCATGGGATATAAATCTCCCATTTTTAATTTGTGGAAGGTATGATTATTAGTTAAATGGGCTCGTTCGACAATCCCTTGACCTTGGGGATTGTATGGTATGCCTGTAACATGCTTAATTTGTAATTGGCGACAAAATTCTTGGAAATTTTTTCCAGTATATCCAGGACCATTAGCAGTCTTGATAATCTCGGGTTTTCCCATGACACTAAGACAATTGAGTACATGAGCAATAAGATTTTTTGAAGCTTCTCCAACGTGGAGGCTGGCAAAAATAAATCCACTAAATGTATCTACAGTAACAATAAGATATTTAAGATTTCCGAATGAGGGGATGTGTGTTACATCCATTTGCCAGATCTCATTGGGAACTAGGCCCCTAGGGTTCACACCAAAGTGAGGAACAGGCAGGAGAGTGACACAATTTGCACATTATTTAATAATCTGACAGGCTTGTTCTCTAGTAATTTTAAAAAGAAGACGTAAGGTTTGAGCATTATGGTGGTGTAAAGAGTGAGCTTCTTTGGCTTGAGCCGCAGGATCAAGCTCAATGAGAAGAGAAAAGTTGGGTAGCTTTATCGGTCACAGCATTGCCTGTGGCTAGAGGTCCAGGAAGACCAGAAAGGGCAAGAATATGGCTTATATAAAAAGAATGTTGCCTGGAATGTATGCACTGCTGCATGGAAAAAAACAGAGGGGTGGGGTTTGTAGTGGGTTTTATATAGGGCACGGTCTCTAAAAGGGGAATGGATTGAGCAATATAAGCACTGTCAGTGTATAGGTTAAATGGAGTATTTGGGAGTTGTTGAAAAACTTGTAAAATAGCGAAGTGTTCAACCAATTGAGTGGAGTGGAATGGGGATTGTAGGGAAGTGGTTTGATTATCTATGGTGAAGGCTGTCACTCCGTTGGAGGAGCCATCGGTGAGAACTTGGGGTCATGAGGATGGGGTTGGGAGGAGGTCAATGTAGGGAAAACAAATGGTTGGGTCCTTAGAAAATGGAGAAGCTTGTTAGCAGGGTAATGATTGTCAAGGGCTCCCTGAAAAGAATTGCAGGATGTTGCCCATTCATCGTCATTCTCTATCAACCACTGGATTTAGGTAAGGGAATAGGGTAGGATAATTTTGTCGGCATCTTTACCGAATATTTTCCTGCTCTGTTCGCATCCGATTTTTACCAGTTCAGCCACCCAGGAGGTATAGGGGTTAAGGACTTTGGCTGGGAAGGCGGGTAAATGGAACCAAAAAAGATGACCCTCTTGCAAGAACACTCTGGTGGGTGTAAAATCAGTAGCACAAATGACTAGGAGAAGAGGCTTCTCATAAGAGATAAAGGTGACCCTTTGGTTTAGAATTGCAGCTTAAACTGCCTTTAGGGCTTCTAGGGCGGGGGCTGTTAATGAGCAACTCGAAGTAGGATCTGGGTCCCCTTTAAGAATATTAAACAAGGGTTTAAGCTCTCCAGTAGTTAGCATGAGATAAGGCCTGAGCCAATTAATATCTCCAAGAAGTTTTTGAGAATCATTTAAAGTTTTTAAGCTAACGGTTCTAAGTTGAACCTTTTGTGAAAGAATCTTATTATGAAAGAGTTCAAAGCCTAAAAGCAAGTAAGGGGGTTTTAATTGAATTTTATCAGGGGCTATCTAAAGACAGCTCTGGTAAGGGCCCTAGAAAGCTCTTGGGAATAAGCAAGGAGTTCAGTGGGGTTAGGACCAGCCATGAGGATGTTGTCCATGTAATGAATTAAATATGTACAAGGCCATCTTTGTCTAAATGGGTCTATAATTTGAGCTGCAAATTTTTGGCACAGCGTAGGGCTGTTTGCCATTCCTTGGGGCAGAACTTTCCATTGGAATCTTGGCATAGGGCCTTTAAAATTAATCACCAGCAAACTAAATGCAAAATGCTTGCAGTCTTTAGGATGTAGGAGGATTGTGAAAAAGCAATCTTTTAGGTCAATTATGATTTCTCAGTATCCCACAGGAGACGCCACAGGAGTGGGAGGACTGGTGAAAGGGCCCCCATAGGTATCATAGCTTTATTAATTTTTCTAAGATCTTGAAGTAACCTCCATTATCCTGATTTTTCCTTTATGACAAAAATAGGAGTATTCCAGGGGAAGGTGGTAGGCTCGATATGGCCTGCAGCAAGTTGTTCCTGTACTAACATTGTGGCTGCAGCCAGTTTTTCAGTAGTTAAGGGCCATTGATCAACCCATACAGGATATGTTGTTTTCCAGGATATTTTATCTGCATGGGGTACAGGCATGTCAACAGCCGTTATGGTAAATTTTCATAGCCAATTCCAGCATGATCAGTTTTTATGGTGACCGGGACCGGCTCTTTTGAGCCCTGAGAGTGTTTGCCCAACCTTTGCCCAGGGCGAAAGCCTTAATTGAGCATCTGGTGAGTGACTAGCTCATTAGGGCTGCACATAATGAGCTTCACTTGAGAGAGAATATCTCTGCCCCAGAGGTTGATAGGTAGGCCTGCAAGCACGCAGGGCTAGACAGTACCATGATTGCCTTCTTCATCTTCCCATTGAATAACTTTTTATCTTTGTAGGGGGTTGGAGGTCTGTCCAATACCTCTAAGGTGAGTCATGGAAGCGGTGAGAGGTCAAGATGAAAGCCAATCCTTACTGGAAATAGTTGTGGCATCCACGCCAGTATCTATAAGGCCTTCAAAGGTTTTCCTTTTAATTTTAAGTTAAGAAGGGGTCTTTTTTGAGTGATCTATTGTGCCCAATAAACATCTGATGATCCAAACCCATGGGAGCCTCTCTTTTGCTCATAGCTAGGATTTTTATCATCGAGGGGGAGTAATATTAATTGAGCAATCCGTTTCCCAGGGGAAATGGTAACTGGTCCCTGAAAGGCTGTAGCCATAAATTTAATTTCTCCATTATAATCGTTGTCAATGACTCCTGGAGAAATAGTGAGGCCCTGAATAGTGGAGCTGGCACGACCCATTATAAGAACAAAGGTGCCTTGCGGCAAAGGGCCAAAAATCCCCATTGAAAGAATTTGATTTCCCATTTATGGGGTCAATATTGACTGGGAGGTGGAACAGAGGTCCAGTCTTGCGCTACCGGCAGTTGCTCCAGAGAGGAGAGTGATGCTGGATTTTGGACTGACTGGGGAACGAACCTGATGACACCAGGGTTCCGTCCTGGGTAGGCTTTGGGGCCCTGGGGTGGGCCCTTTATCAAGTTTCCCTGCTTTGGAGGCAGAGGATTACCCTGTATATCAGCCTTGGAGCGGCATTCGGAGGCCCAATGCTTACCCCATTTGCATTGCGGTCACAGGAATGATGGGAGCGATCGTTCGGTCCTAGGGGCTGTGCACTCTCTTGAAAAATGACCTGTTTGCTTGCAATTAAAGCAGGTCTTGGGCCTGGCTCCCTGAGTAAACTCTTTAAGAGCTCTTCCTATAGCTATTCCGATATTGCGAGAGGTTGGGTCATCGGCACAAAGTTTTATAAAATCAGAGAACTTTTTGCCACTGTGATGGGGACGCATAGCTGCTTGACAAGCTGAATTAGCATTTTCAAAAGCAAGATGTTTAATGAATTCATTATCTGTTTCCTCCGTTCCCATGAGGCGTTAGGCGGCCTCTGTAAGGCGGCCTATGAATTCACTGTAAGGTTCCTGCTTCCCCTCTCTAACATTGTCAAGAGAGGTGATAACTGACCCTTTAGAAGGGAGGCTCTTCAAGGCCTTAAGGGCTGCATGTTGGATTTGTGTGAGTAAGCCTGGAGAAAACTTAGCCTGTTTTTCATTTGTGTCATAGGGGCGATTTCCCAGAAGATTGTCTAACATCCAGGATTTGGAAGGACCGCCGGCAGCCATATTGCGGTATGCAGTATCCTGGCATCTTTCAGTGTAATCAGCTTTCCATAAGAGAAAGTCACCTCTTGTTAAGGTGGCTTTAGTTAACATACCCCAATCATTAGCTGTAAGCCAGTCTTCGCTTAGAGACTCTAACAATGAAATTGTAAAGGGGGCAACAGGGCCATATGAGGAAACAGCATTCTTTAAGTCTTTTATACTTTTAAATTTAAGGTGGCGGTTCCGCTGAGTCCTAATGGTTGAAGTTGCATTCTCGTCCTCTCCCTCAGTGCTTTCTGACTCAAGCTGGGCTATAGGCTCATCTGCATCCATATCTGCCCCTTCTGATTCTCGTGGTTCATCCTCATTTGACTCTCCCTCAGTCGGTTCTCCCTCAGTTGGTCTAGTTTGGGATTGGGTCACTGGGAAGACATGAAGGGTTTTATTTTTGGTTTTAACTTTCTGAACGGGGGGAGCAGAGGGGGAACTTACTTTTATTTTCTGAACAGGGTGGTCGGGGGGGAGCTTATTTCTAAGTCAAGGTCACATAATTGCCTAAGCAATTGGGATCTCTCCCTTTTGTTCTGAACCAGTGCCTTAAGGGACTGCGCCTCCCAAGAGAGTTTAACAGTGGCTTGTTAAAGGGGGTGGTATGCCATAGGGCAGTGGTATGTTATAGGGCGTTGTATGTTATAGGGTGGTGGACCTGCACCTAAAGTTGCTTGAGGGGACCAATCAAGATTATGGTGCTTACTGGCAGCGTCCTTTAGTTTGGCCACCTCTTCAGGTTAGAATGGATCATCATTAGGGCTGTTGGACCTGAGACCGGCAGGACTGGGTAAATAGATTTTTGGGGGCCGCTAGACGGTGGATCACCCTTAACCTCGGGCATGGGTAAGGAGACAGAGGGACAATTAGAGGCTGGGGAGGATGGATGAAGTTCCTCATACACTTCCTTTTATGGAGAGAAGTCTGACTGGTTTTAAACTTTCCCTTCAAATAATTTTCACTATCGTCAACAATCTTTGAAACATCTGGGTGACAGTGGCGGACCTGCAACATATCGTTTATGAGATTCCAATAGAAAATACCTGTACTGGGACCTTCTCAGGGCCAAAGGAATGATAATAATCATTGAGGCAGTTGCCAAATCGGCGCCACTGTTTTTCATCTATAGTTTCTTCCTGGGGGAACCATGGGCCGACATCCTCTAGCAAGATAAAGTATTTAACTAAATCTTTTTTCTTAACCCGTATTCCTCATGTCTTGAGAGAAGCCTTAAGTCCCTTAACAAATTACTCATGCTTATTTAGTGTTTGCCCCATGACTGCGTCTCATTCCTTACCTTTATCGATCTGTGTCACAGGCGGTTACTCCTGTGATGATCTTCATGCGAATCTTGTATCACCGGTGGGGTGGTGATCCAAAGAAACAATAATGCCCGTCCATATTAGCGATGACCAGATCAGGCTTCGTACCTCGAGCCCCACGTTGGTCGCCACATGCCCCAGCCGGTGGGGAGTTCAACAAGGGCTCGAGGGGAAGTTAACCTGGATGAGAGACAAACCAGACACAAAGAAGGAGACACAGTCGAAAGTCTGATCAAGGTCTCAATGTTTATTTTTACAAGCAATATTATATAGGAGCTAGGAAGGGGAAACAGCCCCAGCTGAAGTGGCAAGGTTTATCTAGGTTGCTAGGATACCTAAATGAGGAATGTTCTCTGGAAAAGATCATGGGTGGGGGATTACTGAGAAAAGACAGAAGGTATAACTAAGGGGGAGATGTTATCACGGCAGCTGCATAATCTCTATCCCAGCAATCTAATCGCAATCTGGGTCAATTGATGCTTCCTAAACGGTACAGGCTTGAGAAAATAGAGGCCTAGGTGAAAAGGGAGAGACCATTGTTTCTATGGCCTACGGCTCCCGACAATAAAGAAGCATTTGTACATACACACCATGGAATATTATTCAGCCATAAGAAGAAAAGTAATCCTACCACCATTTGCAAGAACACGGACGGAGCTAGAGGTTGTTATGTTCAGTGAAATAAGCCAGGTGGAGAAAGACAAGTACCCAAGGATTTCACTCCTCTGTGAGGTATGAGAACAAAGCAAAAACCGGAAGGAACAAAACATCAGCAGACTCACAGAACCCAAGAATGGACTAACAGTTACCAAAGAGAAAGGGACCTGGGAGGATGGGTGGGAAGGGAGGGATAAGGGTGTAAAGGGGCATTACGATCCACAAACGTAATGTAGGGGGTGGTGGGCCACGGGGATTGAAGCATAGCACACAGAAGACAGGTAGTGATTCTATAGCATCTAACTATATTGATGGACAGCAACTGTAATGGGGTGCGGATAGTGGACTTGATAATGGTGGGGAGGGGTGAGGAGGGGGAGTCTAGTAACCACAATGTTGTTAAAATAATTGTACATTACAGACACCAAAAAAAAAAAGTGACTCTGTTTGAGTGCCCAGAGAGACAGTCAGTAGAAAATAGCCATTCCCGCAACCGTGGATGCTTTGTGTTCAGTTTTGGCAGTGCCCAGTCATTAATTCAGTGGTACAGGGAGGAACTTTTCATGTTCTCTCACCTCAACAACTGAATTGCTGTAATAATGTGCATCTGGGCTTTTGAAATCAGTGGACTTTATGATGTTTACAAATGTAAAGAAGCAATAAGCAGATAACGACGGAAGTTTGCATGCCAAATAGAACACGTTACTCGAAAACACACTCTTTGCTCCAAACAGTTCCCTCTAGAACTCAGTGTTCATTTTTAATTGACCCTACTCCTATCAGTGGTGAACACGCCAATGTCCCTCAAACATGGTGGTGAGTAAGGCACCAAGTATACTTTTCTGTCTACAACAGGCCCAGAGGAAGTATACTTGTGCTCTTCAGTGAGCACTTAGTCAATAAATGTGGCTAAATACAGTTAGCAAGCGAGAAGGAGGTTTAAGAGGACAGAGGAGAGATATACGGGTTCAAGTCCATGCACCACCAAGTACACGCGGCTGACTCGATCTGCAACTGTCTCAGTGAGCCCAGTGCTCTCCCTACGGCCTAGTGACCTTGCAATGTTTTTGGAAGCATTATGTAGGGAAGTGACATAGGTGATGTTGTTAACTGTTCCGTACATAAGGATAGATGGGCAGACAGAAAGATGACTGATTCATAGATAGATAGATGACAGATGATAGATAGATGATACACATGACAGATAGATGATAGGAAGTTAGATAGATGGATAGATAAATAGAGAGATGGATAGAGAGATAGATAGGAGGATATATAGAAATATAGATAGATATACAGACAGACAGAGTGATAGATAGATACAGAAACATATCGATTGACACCAAGCTGTTGCTCATAACCAGGAGATGAATGGAGAAAGCACATAGATAAACTACAAACAAAAAGGAAGAATGAAATCCAGTTTACAAAGTGCAGTAAGCAGCGATAAGAAGAAAACAAATCCTACCATTTGCAATGACGTGGATGGAGCTAGACGGTAGTATGTTCAGAGATATAGGTCAGGCGAAAAAAGACAATATCAAATGATTTCACTCATGTGTGGAGTACGCTAACAAAGAAAAACTGAAGGAAAAAACAGAAGCAGACACACAGTACCCGAGAGTGGACTAACAGTTACCAAAGAGAACGGGACTGGGTAGGGTCTGTGGGAAGGGAGTGATAAGGGAGGGGAAAAAGAATGGGGTCATTAGGATTAGCAAGAATTATGTGTAGGGTGTAGGGTCATGGGGAGGGCTATACAACACAGAGAAAACAAGTAGTGATTGTACAGCATCTTACTACATGCTGACGTACAGCGACTGTAACTGGGATTCGGCAAGGACTTGGTGAAGGGGTTTGACTAGTAAAAATAACGTTCTGCATGTGATTGTGTATTAATAAGAACAAAAAATTTCAAAGTGCAGTAAGAGCAAAGCTCTCAAATATCAGAATAAAAGTACAGGCTTTCACTGCTCCAATCAAAAGACACAGGGTTAGAAGAAGTGATGAAAACTGAAGAACACCAACGTGCTCCCTTACAGGAGAGTCACTTGAGATCCAAGGACACAGACAAACTACAAGCTGAAGGGGCGGGTACAGGTACCCTATAAAGGTGAATCTGAGAAACAAAGAAACAAATGGATTCTGTTTGAGTCCCCAGAGACAGTCCCTAGAAAATAGTCCTACCTAGCCACCGTGAATTCTTTTTTTTGGTTTCAGCAGTGACCAGGTATAGATTTAGTGGTACTGCAATGTCCTTCTCATTTTTTCTCACATCAACAAATGAATTGCTGTAATAATATGTGTCTGGGCTTTTGAACTCACTGGGTTTTATGATGTTCATGATTGTGAAGAAGTAATAACCATATAAAGAGGGAAGTTTGGACACTCAACCAAACACGTCTCTCCAGAACACACACTTTTCTCCCTAATGCTCCTGTCTAGAAATAGGTGTTCCTTTTTATTTGTCCCTCCTCCTATCTGTGGTGAACACGCCATGTCCCTCGAACATGGTGGTGAGTAAAGCACCAAGTATACTTTTCTGTCTACAACAGGCCCAGAGGAAGTATACTTGTGGTCTACATTGAGCACTTCGTAAATGAATGTGGCTAAATACAGTTAGAAAGCGAGAAGGAGTATTAAGAGGACAGAGGACAGAGATACGGGTTCAAGTCCCTGCAACACCATTTACTGGTTTTGAAAGCACACGTGGCTGACTCGATCTGCAACTGTCTCAGTGAGCCCAGTGCTTTCCCTATGGCATAGTGACCTTGCAATGTTTTTGGAAGCATTATGTAGGGAACTGACATAGGTGATGTTATTAACTGTCTGTACATAAGGATAGATGGGCAGACAGAAAGATGATAGATTCATAGACAGATAGACAGATGACAGATGATAGATAGATAGATGATACACATGATAGAGAGATGATAGGAAGCTAGATAGATGGATAGATAAATAGAGAGATGGATAGAGAGATAGAAGGATATATAGAAAGATAGATAGATATACAGACAGACAGAGCGATAGATATATACAGATACATATCGATTGACACCAAGCTGTTGCTCATAACCAGGAGATGAACGGTGAAAGCACATAGCTAAACTACAAACCAAAAGGAAGAATGAAATCCAGTTTACAAAGTGCAGTAAGCAGCCATAAGAAGAAAACAAATCCTACCATTTGTAATGACGTGGATGGAGCTAGACTGTAGTATGTTCAGAGAAATAGGTCAGGCGGAGAAAGACAAGTATCAAATGATTTCACTCATGTGTGGAGTATAACAGCAAAGAAGAACTGAAGGAAAAAAACAGCAGCAGTCTCACAGTACCCGATCGTTGACTAAAAGTAGCCAAAGGCAAAAGGACGTTGTAGGGTGGTTCTGAAGGGAGGGATAAGTGCAGGGAGAAAGAATGGGGGCATTAGGATTAGCATGTATATTGCGTGGGTTCAGAGTGGGCCTGGGGAGTGCTGTAAAACACAGAGAAGTCTAGTAGAGATTATATAACATCTAACTACTCGCTGGTTGACAGTGACTGTAACGGTGACTGTGAAAGAGTACGTGGTGTAGGGGTCAATAGCATCCAACAATGCTGATGGACAGCGACTGTGAGAGGTGTTTCGGGTTGGACTTGGTGAAGGGGGAGCATAGTAAATATAATGTTCTTCACGTGATTGTAGTTTAATGATAACAAAAAAAATTTTTAAGTGCAATAAGAGCACAGCTCTGAATCATCACAATAAAAGGTCAGGCTCTGAGTGCTGCAAACAAAAGACACAGGGTTAAAAGAACGGATGAAACCTCAAGAAACCTTCGTGCTTCCTTACGGGAGACTCACTTGAGATCCAAGGACACAGACAAACTACCACCTGAAGATGTGGGAAGAAGTTCACAAAAGTGAAACTGAAAAACTAACAATCAAACAAATGGATTCTGTTTGAGCCCCCAGAGACAGTCAGTAGAAAATAGCCCTATGAGGCCTCCGTCAATTTTTTTGTTTATTTTCAGCAGTGCCCAGCCATAGATTTAGTGGTGCAGCAATGTCCTTCTCATTTTCTCTCACCTCAACAACTGAGTTGCTGTAATAATAAGCATCTGGGCCTTTGAAATCGGTGGGTTTTATAATCTTCACGAATGTGAAGTAATAACCACTTAAGAGGGAAGTTTGGACACTCAAATAAACATGTCACTCCACAATACACTCTTAGCTCTCAACTGCTCCTGTCTAGAAATTGGTGTTACTTTTCATTTGACCCTCCGTCCTAACATCATTGATCATGAAGATGTCCTTCAAACATGGTGGTGAGCAAAGCAACAAGTTTACTTTTCTGTCGACAACAGGCCAAGAGGAAGGATGGTTGTGGTATTCATGGAGTACTTAGTCAATGAATGTGGCTAAATACAGACAGAAAGTGAGAAGGAGTTCAAAGAGGACAGAGGACAGAGACATGGGTTCATATCCCTGTACAACCATTTACTAGTTTTGTAGTACACGCGGCCGAAACGACCTGCAAGTGTCTTGGTGTACCCAGTTCTCTCAATACAGCCTAGGTACTTTGCAGGTTTTTTGGAAGCATAATGTAGGAAAGTGACATAGGCTATGTGGTTAACTGTTCTGTACACCAGGACAGATGTTCATACATAAAGATGATTGATTGATTGATTGATTGATTGAAAGATAGATAGATAGACAGAGAGATAGATAGATATACGTACATATCGATTAAGACAAAGCTATTTCTCATAACCATTAGAGAAATGGTTGAAGCACGTAGCAAACTACAAACAAAAAGAAGAATAAAATCCAGTCTAAAAAGTGCAGTAAGCAGCCATAACAAGAAAACAAATCCTATCATTGGCAACAAAGTGGATGGAACTAGAGGGTATTAGGCTCATTTTAATAGGCCAGTAGGAGAAATACATGTACCAAATGATTTCACTCATGTGTGGAGTAAGATAACAAAGAAACACTGAAGCAAAAAACAGCAGCAGACACACAGTACCCGAGATTGGACTAACAGTTACCAAAGAGAAAGGGACTGGATAGGGTTTGTGGGAAGGGAGTGATAAGGGCGGGGAAAAAGAATGGGGGCATTAGTATTAGCATGACTAATGTGTAGGATGTAGTGTCATGGTTAGGTCTATACAACAGAGAGAAGACAAGTAGTGATTCTACAGCATCTTAATAGACACTGACGGACAGCGACTGTAACTGGGATTTAGCGAGGACTTGGGGAAGGGGGTAGACTAGTAAACATAATTTTCTGCATGTGATTGTATATTAATGAGAACAAAAAAAAATTTCAAAAAACAGGAAGAGCATAGCTCTTAAATATCAGAATAAAAGTAATGGCTTTGACTGCTCCCATCAAAATACACAGGTTTGAAGTACTGATGACAGCTCAAGATCACCTAAGTTCTCCCTTACTGGAGACTCACTTGAGATCCAAGGACACAGACAAACAGCAAGCTGAAGGAGCGTGGACAGGAACCCTATACAAGTGAATCTGAGAAACAAAGAAACAAATGGATTCTGTTTGAGTCCCCAGAGACAGTCACTAGAAAATTGTCCTACCTAGCCACCTTGAATTCTTTTTGTTTTGTTTCAGCTGTGTCCAGGTATAGATTTAGTGGTACTGCAATGTCCTTCTCCTATTTTCTAACATCAACAAATGATTTGCTGTAATAATATGCGTCAGGACTTTTGAAATCACTGGGTTTTACGATGTTCACGATTGTAAAGAAGTAATAACCACATAAAGAGGGAAGTTTGGACACTCAACCAAAAAAGTCTCTCCACAACACAGACTTTGTTCCCAAATGCTCCTGTCTAGAAATAGGTGTTCCTTTTTATTTGTAACTCCTCCTATCAGTGGTGAACAGACCAATGTCCTTCAAACATGGCGGTGAGCAAAGGAACAAGTTTACATTTCTGTCAACAACATGCCCAGAGGAAGTATAGTTGTGGTCTTCAGTGAGCACTTAGTCAAAGAATGTGGCTAAATACAGATAGCAAGCGAGAAGGAGGTTTAAGAGGACAGAAGACAGAGATACGGATTCAAGACCCTGCACCACTATTTACTGGTTTTGAAAGCAAACACGGCTGACTCGATCTGCAATTGTCTCAGTGAGCCCAGTGCTCTCTCTACGGCCTAGTGTCCTTGCAATGATTTTGGAAGCATAATGTTGGGAAGTGACATAGGTGATGTTGTTAACTGTTCTGTACATAAGGATAGATGGGCAGACAGAAAGATGATTGATTCGTAGATAGACAGATAGATAGATGACAGATTAAAGATAGATGATACACATGATAGAGAGATGATAGGAAGCTAGATAGATGGATAGATAAATAGAGAGACGGATAGAGAGATAGAAGGATATATAGAAAGATAGATAGATATACAGACAGACAGAGCGATAGATAGATACAGATACATATCGATTGACACCAAGCTGTTGCTCATAACCAGGAGATGAACGGTGAAAGCACATAGCTAAACTACAAACCAAAAGGAAGAATGAAATCCAGTTTACAAAGTGCAGTAATCAGCCATAAGAGGAAAACAAATCCTACCATTTGTAATGACGTGGATGGAGCTAGACGGTAGTATGTTCAGAGAAATAGGTCAGGCGGAGAAAGACAAGTATCAAATGATTTCACTCATGTGTGGAGTATAACAGCAAAGAAAAACTGAAGGAAAAAAACAGCAGCAGTCTCACAGTACCCGATAGTTGACTAAAAGTAGCCAAAGGCAAAAGGACGTTGTAGGGTGGTTCTGAAGGGAGGGATAAGTGCAGGGAGAAAGAAAGTTTCCTGTCTAGAAACTGGTGTTCCTTTTTATTTGACCCTCCGTCCTAATGGCATTGATCACGCTGATGTCCTTCAAACATTTTGGTGAGCAAAGCAACAAGTTTACTTTTCTGTCGACAACAATCCCAGAGGAATGATACTAGTGGTCATCAGGGAGCACTTACTCACTGAATGTGGCTAAATACAGATGGCAAGTTAGAAGGATATGAAAGAGGACAGAGGATAGAGACACGGGTTCAAGTCCCGGCATAACCATTTCCTGGTTTTGTAGGTACACGCGGGCGACTCGACCTGCAACTGTCTCGGTGAACCCAGTGCTCTCTCTACAGCCTAGATACTGTGCAGGATTTTTGGAAGCATAATGTAGGAAAGTGATATAGGAAATATGGTAAACATTTCTGTACACAAGGACAGATAGGCAGTCAAAAAGATGACTGATTGATTGATAAATAGATAGACGGACAGATAGATAGCTATAGGTACATATCGATTAACACAAAGCTACTGCTCATAACCATTAGAGCAATGGTGAAAGCACATAGCGAAAATACAAAAAAAAAAGAAGAATGAAATCCAGTTTAAAAAGTGCAGTAAGCAGCCATAAGAAGAAAACAAATCCTATCATTTGCAATAACGTGGATGGAGCTATAGGGTATTATGCTCAGTCAAGTAGGCCAGGCGGAGAAATACATGTAACAAATGATTTCACTCATGTGTGGAGTATGATAACAAAGAAAAACTGAAGGAAAAAACAGCAGGAGACTCACAGAACCCGAGAGTGGACTAACAGTTAACAAGGAGAAAGGGAATGGGTAGGGTTTGTTGGAAGGGAGTAATAAGGGCAGGGAAAAAGAATGGGGTCATTAGGATAAGTATGTATAATGTGTAGGGTGGGGTGTCATGGGTAGGGCTGTACAACACAGAGAAGACATGTAGTGATTCTAGAGCATCTTAGTACATGCTGACAGACAGCGACTGTACATGGGATTTGGGGGGGACTTGGTGAAGGGGGTAGACGAAATCATAAAGTTATGAATGTGATTGTACGTTAATGAGAACAAAAAAAAATTCAAAGTGCTGTAAGAGCACAGCTCTAAAATATTAGAATAAAAGTACTGGCTTTGAGTGCTCCAATCAAAAGACACAGGGATCGAAGAAGTGATGAAATCTCTAGACCACCTACGTGTTCCCTTACTGGAGAATCACTTGAGATCCAAGGACCCAGACAATCTACAAGATGAAGGGGCGGGGTCAGGTACCCTACACAAGTGAAACTGAGAAACAAACAAACAAATGGATTCTGTTAGAGTCCCCAGAGAGAGTCAGTTGTAAATAGCCCTATCTAGACACCGTGAATTCTTTTTGTTTGGTTTCAACAGTGCTCAGGCATAGATTTAGTGGTGCAGCAACTTCCTTCTCATTCCCTCTCACCTCAACAAATGAATTGCTGTAATAATATGCGTCTGGGATTTACAATCATTGCTTTTTATGATGTTCACGAATGTAAAGAAGAAAGACCCACCTAAAGAGGGAAGTATGGACACTCAAATAAACACTTCACTACACAACACACTCTTTGTTCCCAACTGCTCCTTTCCAGAAATAGGTGTTCCTTTATATTTGTCCCTCCACCTATCAGCAGTGATCACGCCGATGTCCCTCAAACATGGCGGTGTGCAAAGAAACAAGTACACTTTTCTGTCGACAGCAGGCCCAGACGAAGGATACTTGTGGTCTTCAGGGATCACTTACTCACTGAATGTGACTAAATAAAGTCACCAAGCGAGCAGGACGTAAAAGAGTACAGAGGACAGAGATAAGGGTTCAAGTCCTTTCACCTCCATTTACTGCTTTTGTAAGCACACGCGGCAGACTCTACCTGAAAGTGTATCGGTGAACACAGTGCTCTCCTTATGGCTTAGTTACCTTGCAAGATTTCTGGACGCATAATGTAGGGAAGAGACATAGGCTATGTTGTCAAATGTTCTGAACATAAGGATAGATGGGCAGACAAAAAGATGATTGATTCATAGATAGATAGGAAGACAGAAAACAGATGAAAGATAGATAGATAGGTACATAGATTGATATATGATAGACATCATAGATAGATGATAGGAAGATAGATATTTAGGTAGAATGATACACAGATACATATATACATACATACATAGATACATAGATAGACAGTCTGTTAGATAGATAGATACAGATACATATCGATTGACACAAAGCTATTGTTCATATACAGGAGTTGAATGGTGAATAACATAGTTAAACTACAAACAAAAAGGAAGAATGAAATCCAGTTGAAAAAGTGCAGTAAGCAGCCTTAAGAAGAAAACAAATATTACTATTTGCAATAACGTGGATGGATCTAGACAGTAGTATGTTCATAGAAATAGGCCAGGCGGAGAAAGACAAGTACTGAATGATTTCACTCATGTGTGGAGTATAACAACAAAGAAAAACTGAAGGAAAAAAACAACAGCAGACTCACAGAACCGGGGAGTTGTCTAAAAGTTACCAAAGGGAAAAGGACTGGTCAGGGTGAGTCTGAAGGGATGGATAAGTGTGGGGAGAAAGAATGGGGCCATTAGGATTAGCAGGTATAATGCATGGGGTCGGGTGTTCATGGGGAGTACTGTACAACACAGAGAAGACTAGTAGAGTTCATATAGCTTCTTATGACTCACTGATGGACAGCGACTGTCATGGGGTCTGTGTGGGGGACATGGTGAAGGGGTCTGCAGCATCCAACTACGCTGATCGACAGCGACTGAAGAGGTTTTTCAGGGGAACTTGGTGAAGGGTGGAGCATAGTAAACATAATGTTCTTCACGTGATTGTAATTTAATGATAAAAAAAATTTTTTAAGCGCAATATGTGCACAGCTCTGAATCATCAGAATAAAAGGTCAGGCACTGAGTGCTGCAAACAAAAGATACAGGGTTAAAAGAAGGGATGAAAACTCAAGGCACCTATGTGTTTACTTACAGGAAACTCACTTGAGATCCAAGGACACAGGCAAACTACAAACCGAAGGTGAGTGGACAATTACCCTACACGAGTGAAACTGAAAAACAAACAATCAAACAAATGGATTCTGTTTGAGACCCCAGAGACTGTCAGCAGAAAATAGCCCTATCTGGCCACCGTGAATTCTTTTTGTTTGGTTTCAGCAGTTACCATCCATAGATTTAGTTGTGCAGTAACATACTTCTCATTTTCTCTCACCTCAACAACTGAGTTACTGTAATAATAAGCATATGGGCCTTTGAAATCAGTGGGTTTTATGATGTTCACGAATGTTAAGATCTAATAACCATTTAAAGAGGGTTGTTTGGACACTCAAATAAACACGTCTCTCCACAATACACTCTTAGGTCCCTACTGCTCCTGTCAAGTAATTGGTGTTCCTTTTTATTTGACCCTCCATCCTATCGGCGTTGATCACGCTGATGTCATTCAAACATGGTGGTGAGCAAAGCAACAAGTTTACTTTTCTGTCGACAACAGGCCCAGAGGAATGATTCTCGTGGTCTTTAAGGAGCACTTAGTCAATGAATGTGGCTAAATTCAGACAGCAAGTTAGAAGGAGATGAAAGAGAACAGAGGATAGAGATATGGGTTCAAATCCCGGCACAACCATTTCCTTTTTTTGTTGGTACACGCCACCAACTCGACCTGCAAGTGTCTTGGTGAACCCAGTTCTCTCTCTACAGCCTAAATAATTTGCAGGATTTTTGGAGGCATAGTGTAGGAAAGTGATATAGGATATATGGTTAACTGTTCTGTACACAAGGACAGATGATCAGACAAAAAGATGATTGATTGATTGATTGATTGATAAATAGATAGAAAGATAGATAGATAGATATAGGTACATATCGATTAACACAAAGCTACTGCTCATAACCAGGAGAGCAATGGTGAAAGCACATAGCGAAACTACAAAGAAAAAAGAAGAATGAAATCCAGTTTTAAAAGTGCTGTAAGCAGCCGTAAGAAGAAAACAAATCCTATCTTTTGCAATAATGTGGATGGAGCTAGATTTTATTATGCTCAGTCAAATAGGTCAGGCGGGGAAAGACATGTACCAAATGATTTCCCTCATGTGTGGAGTTTGGTAACAAAGAAAAACTGAAGGAAAAACAGCAGCAGACTCACAGATCCCGAGATTGGACTGAGAGTTAGCAAAGGGAAAGTGTCTGGGCAGGGTAGGTGGGAAGGCTGTAATAAGGGCGGTGAGAAATAAAGGGGACATTAGGCTTAGCAAGTACAATGTGTGGGGTTTGGGGAGGGCTGTAGAACATAGAGAAGACAGGTAGTGATTCTAGAGCATCTTACTACTCACTGCCGGACACCAGCTGTAACGGGGTGTGTGTGTGCTGAAATGGTGAAGGGGTCTACAGCATCCAACTACTCTGAAGGACAGCGAGTGTGACAGGTATTTTGGGGGGGACTTGGTGTACTTGCTAAACATAATGTTCTTCGGGTGATTGTAGATTAATGATCAGAAAAAATGTTTTTAAGTGCAATAAGGACACAGCTCTAAATTGTCAGAATAAATGGACAGGCTTTGAGTACTCCAATCAAAAGACACAGGGATAAAAGAAGGGATGATAACTCAAGACCACCTACATGCTCCCTTACAGGAGACTGACTTGAGATCCAAGAACGAAGACAAACTATAAGTTGAGGGGGTGGGGACAGGTTCCCAAGACAAGTGAAACAGAAAAAAGAAAAAGAAAAAAAGATATGCTGATGGGTTTAAAGATGGCGGCTCATGTGAGAGTGGTGCAGAAACCTCCTCCAAAACCGAAAGCACATACATACGTATTGTATGGAAATAGAACAACTACACCAAATCCTGGAAGAGCAGCAGGGAAGAACGCTGCTGTGGCAGGCTGGCACCTCAAGTAGAAGTGTGATGTATAGCCCTGGAGATGTGCTCTAGGAGCACAAACCTACCGTGCACTTGCTGCCTTCTGGAGTATCGGTGGGGTTGGAAAGCAAAGACAGGTGGAAGACTTCGAGAGACTTGAGATTCCAGCCTCTTGGGGGTCAACCCAGGTATCCACATCCGGCCGGTGTGGGAAAAAGAAAGGCAGACAGCCTGAGAGACTTCCTAACAGCGAGAGAACTGCTAAAGGGGCAAGGATCTCACAGGGCATGCCGCTCAGGAGAAAGGACAGGTGTGCCAAACTGCCCAGGTGCACTCTGCTCGGCAGCCGGAGGAGCTTTCAGGAGCTCCGGCGCTCCATTACCCTGCCTTGCCTCGCAGCTCCAAGGCCCCTTACCGTGCTGTGACTAGTACATGGCGTGCTTCCCCGCTGGCACTGGCCTGCAAAACGGCCGCCCCCACCTGCATCAGCTTCTCCCTGCATGCTCTGCAAACTAGCCCTGGCAGTGGAGACAGGCTCTGCGGCCGGGAAGCAGGAAAGAGCTCTTTAGTCCCGGCGGGGGTGGGCAACGATACCGCTCCCCTGGGACCCCTGCCATCCCCCCAAGGGCTGAGCATCTCCAGACATTAAAACTTCTGGGAGGTAGAGGGCGCCACCTACAAATATGAACCTTCAAAGTAACCTGGTAACTGGACTCAACTCAATTTTCCTGAGAAAGAGATCTCAAAATAAACATCAGGAGCATGCTCAGGGAGCTACAGAAAATAAAATTGTCACTGTCTCTCGAGCGCAATTCTCTCTCTCTCTCTCACTCCTGGGAGTGCTGCTGAGGCCCTGTTCCGAGAGGGGTGCTGCGACAGCCCAGTAGGAATGGCACAGCTCTCTGGTCAACCATGGCTGGTGCCAGGACAGTCCCACAAAGGCTCTGACTGAAGTGCAAACGGAGGACGCCGCACTTCTAACTCCGCAGGAAAGACAACAGTGCCGCATGCAAGCCTTCACATCAATGGCTAGAGGCTACGAGGCTGCACCGATACGAGGTGACGTCAACACCCCAGGCTTCGTCTCCTTGGCATTCTTTTTTCCCTATGACCCTTGAAAGCAGCACATGGAAAGATGCATCCTACCAGTCTCCACAAAACTTCACGTCTTAGTTTTACGCTAGATGTTCCTGCATCACAGCTTCTCCTCTTTGTTCCTGTTTTCTCGGCTGGATGGTGATCTGGAAAAAAAAATTAGTCAGATTTGGAATGAAGTGGTAGGGGGTTTAGAAAGATTCTGTTTGACCAACATAAGTAGAACCAAAAGACATCCTTCAGTATGGGAGAATATATTCACTGATGACATACTTGATAAGGTGTTGCCATCCAAAACATGTATCAAGAGCTCACGAACCTCAACACACAAAAAGCAAATGAATACAATTACAAAATGGGCAGTGGATCTTAACAGACACTTCTCCACAGAAGCAATTTTAGGTGGCTGACAGGCACATGAAAAGACGCTCCACATGGATAACCATCAGAGAAAAGCACATTAAAACCACAATGTGGTATCACCTCACACCAGTTAGGATGGCCAGCACCCGAAAGACAGACAACAACAGATGTCGGGAACGGTGTGCAGAAAGTGGAACCCTCCTACACTGCTGGTGGGAATGTCAGTCAGCACAACCATTGTGGAAAGCAGTATGGAGGTTCCCCAAAAAACCAAAAAACAGAAATACCATTTGTCGCAGGAATTCCTCTCCTAGGAATTTACCCTAAGAGAGCAGGAGCCCAGTTTGGAAGGGTCAGGTGAACCCCTATATTGATCGCAGCACTATTTACAATATCCAAGAAATGGAAGCAACCTAAGTGTCCATCAGGAGATGAATGGATAAAGAAGAGGTGGTACATACACGCTATGGAATATTAGTAAGCCATAAGAAGAAAGCAAATCCAACCACCATTTGCAACAACAAGGAAGGAGCTAGAGGGTGTTATGCTCAGTGAAATAAGCCAAGTGGGGAAAGACAAGTATCCAAGGATTTCACTCCTCTGTGAGGTATGAGAACAAAGCAAAAATGGAAAGGAACAAAACAGGAGCAGACTCACAAAACCCAAGGATGGACTAGCAGTTTCCAAAGGGAAAGGTACCTGGGAGAATGGGTGCGAAGATAGGGATATGGGGGTAAAAGGGGCATTATGATCTGCACACATAATATAGGGTGTGGATGCCCACGGGTGTTGCAGTATAACACACACAAGACACATAGTGATTCTATAGCATCTTACTACATTGATGGACAGCTACTATAATGGTTTGCGGACTTGATAATGGAGGGGAGGGGGGTAGATGATGAGTCTAGTAACCATAATGTTGCTTATGTAATTGTACATTACTGACACCACACATGCTCTGCGCTCATCGCCGTTAAAGATAAGGTTGTGGGTTCGGCTCGCCTTGCCTCTCTCTAAGCACCTGGAGGCATACACAGCGGGGACTGAGGGGTCGTCGGTGGCCTCTCGCCCGCATTTATGTTCCGCACTGTTTGGAACCTAACGAACAGTTGGTGGAGGAGCGAGCGGCAGCAGGTACCACTGAACGGGTAGCTGAGCTTTGAAGCCGAGTCCAGTCATTCTCTGTCACCACTGTTCAACAGATACCATGACCTGAAGAGTGATGTGCACAAGCTGACACACTCACGTTTGATAAGGGAGGTTCTCACCAAGTACGGAGAAGGGAGAGGAAGGCATGTCTAAGTCAGAGTGCACGGGAAGCCTCCGTGAGGAGGTGACTAGAGAGGTGGGTCTTCAACGATCCATGTTCTTCTGCTGCGGTGAAAATTCTTAAAAACCAGAGGCAAGAGGTGGGAAACCCCATAGGAAATAGTTCAGAGACGAAAAGGCACGAGACAGGATCTTTTCAAGGAGCAGGGAGCTTGTCTCATAGGGATGGAGATGTAGACAAAGTGAAGGCCACACCGTGAGTTGGGGCTGGAGAATTTCACATTTTATTCTGTAACAATGTCAGTGCTTCCACAGTGAAGCAGTGAGCAAGCAGGGCCTAGGTCCACCAGGAAAGGCCTGAGAAACTAGAAACAGAGTTACTGACACGGGACACGAGCTTCACAGGTTATAACATAAAGGATGAACAGTCAGGATTGGGAAAGGAAAGGCTGACTGCTGAGAGGAGGCGAGGTTGCCCCCAAGCTTCCAGCCTGGCTGATGGGGAAGAACGGTGATGCCATCGAGAACAAGAGTCTAAAGGAGAAGCATTTTAAAAATAAAAAGTGTTTCCCAGTTTACTGTGTTGTGTTATTCATGTACGAGACACAGGCCCCCAAAACTAGATCAGAGAGAAAACCTGGGCGGCCGTGCCCAGTCACAATGCGGGATTTGGCTATGCTGAGTCCAGGTGGTCCCCGACCTATGCTTTCTGTGATAAGCAAAGAACGAACATGCCCTCTGGCTAGAAAGGCATGTCATGGGGTATGCGCCCTCCTCAGAAGTCAGCCGCCTGGCTGGCCATGGCCGAGAAGGCATGCCTGGTTCCAGGTTTCCCAGAGAAAATGGGAGGGCCCGGGAAAGGTCGGGCTGTGCCCCGGGCCGTCTCTGGGTGGCTCCGCGCCATGCCGTGGGCAGGAACTGTCCTCCGGCAGCGTGGGGGTGGGGGAGCAAAGCACTTGCCACTCGCCGTACCCCGGGTGATAAGCCCATGCAGAACCGGCAACCGGGTGGGCTGAGCTCTGATATACGCGGGCACCGCAGCCCTTTCCGGTCCGTATGGTGGCCTCGTTTGTCCGAACACCTGCACCGCCCTCAGAGGGAAGTCCCGGAGGCTAGGGATTCTACTGGGGTTGGCCTTTTGCCCCACTGTGGCCTTGGCCAGGGTCTCCTCTGGGCGGCGCTGGTGTGCTTAAGGCAGTGGGGGCTCGGTGATGCGGCCCCTAGGTGACATCACAGCATCCCTGGTCAATTTGTGATGTGTCCGCTGGCTGACATACATACCAGGCTGGCCCTTGCTGGACAGCTCAACCCGTGGTTGGCCTGAGAAGGAGTTAGTGGAAAAGGAGACCCTCTCCCTAGCTTCAGACCCATTTCTCAGATCGTTTGGCACACACCACAACACATTTATCCATGTGGACAGTTTCCTCCTTACTAAGGATCGTGCCCCACTCCACCCGACACCTCCCCAGCCCCAACTACTTCGCCCGCCAATCTTTCCTGTCCCCGGGACACTGCCCCCTATCCCTCCTACCTGGGAGCACCCTGCACCTGCCTGTTCCCCTGGTCACAGGCTGTTCCACCGGGCTCCTCTGCCTTTAGCGGCTGGCTTTACACACTTTTCCCTGCAGAGTTCCCACTTACACGGGGAACCTCCTAGGCTCTGGACCATCCTAGGCTCCCAGCAGATGGCTGGAGAGAGACCACCCAGACGAGGTCCTCTTCTTCAGTGCACACGGGCACCACTACCAGCCACCTCGAAATGTCCTGCCTCTGCAAAACCGACATCCAGGGTCAGCCAACAGACAAGGCCTTGGTCAGCACAAGCGCTGATACGATGACCTGTTCTGAGGCTCGGGACGAGCCGATGGACACGACGCCACCAAAGCTGGCCATCATCTTCTGGTCTCCACTGGCCCCACATGATGCTGTGGGCAGCACCACCGCCAGCCTCCTGTGCGCCTCAGAAAACCACTGCACGGGCAGTCGTCGTCTGGTCTTCCCTGGCCCCATACGATGCCGTGGGAGGCACAGACGACGGCATCGGCCCTAACTGCAAGGCGGACGATGACCTGAAGGGCCCGCCAGCACCTCAGGGTAAGGCACGTACAACTGCCCCCTGGCCACAGAGAAGTCCGTGTCCTGCACAGGCGCCAGCCTGAATGCTTATGCTCAAGACGAGCCGATGGACACGCACCACCCTCAATGACTGTTATCTTCCATTTGCCCCCGGACCCCCTTGAGGCTGTGGGCAGCTCCACCTTCTGTCCGAGGGCCGGCAAAGACACTCAAGATGAGCCCATGGACACGACACCTTCCTCGATGGCCATCATCTTCCGGTGGACACCGGCCCACATGGGGCCATGTGCAGCACCACTGCTGGCCTCCTGTGCACCTCAGACAACCACGGCGCAGGCGGTCGTCGTCTGATCTCCCCTGGCCCCTTACGATGCAGTGGGAGGCACAGGCGACGGCCTCGGCCCTACCCATAAGTCAGCCTTGGAACCGATGGGCACTCCACCGCCCTAGGGAAAGGCACCTACACCTGCCCTCTGGCGCCAGACAAGGCACAGGGCAGCCCAAGCGCTGGCCCAAAGGCTGACGCTGACGCTCAAGACGAGCCGATGTGACACGACACACCCCTCTATGGCCATCATCTTCCGGTCAACCCCAGCCCCACAAGAGGCCGTGGGAAGCAGCACCGCCTGCCTCCTGCACACCTCAGCCACCCAATTCATGGGAAGTCATCCTCCGGATTAACCTGGAACCACACGATGCCGTGGGAGGCATAGGCGACGGCCTAGGACCTACCTGCAAGTCGGACGATGACTTGATGGGCACACCCCCGCCCTCGGGAAACACACCTACTAGCATCCCAGGGCCCCACACGAGTTCAAGGTCAGCACCATCGCCGTCCTCATGCACACCTCAGAAACCCACCATGCGGGCGATCATCGTCCTATCTCCCCTGGCCACACAAAGCCGTGGGAGGCACAGACGACGGCCTCGGACCTACACGCAAGTCAGACTAGGGCCTGATGTTCACGCCACCGCCATCGGGAAAGGCACCTATTCGTCTCCCCGGGCCCCAGTACATGCAGTGGGCATCACAAGCACCGGCCCAAAGGCTCACTCTGACTCTCAGGATGAGCCAATGGACACGACAAAACCGGCGCTAGTTGTCATCTTCCGGTCCCCAGCAGGATGCACAACAAGCCGTGGGCATCACCACCACTGGCCTCCTGTGCATCACAGATACCCACCGCACAGGCGGTCAACGTCTGGTCTCCCATGGACCCACAAGATGCCGTGGGAGGCACAGACGACGGCCTCGGCCCTACCCCCAAGTCGGACGATGACCAGATGGGCACGTCACAACCTTGGGAATGGCACCTACAAATGACGCCCGGCCCCAGACAAGGACATGGGCAGTACAAGAGCCGGCCTTAAGGCCGACGCTGATGCTCAATACACACCAATGGAAATAACGCCACCCTTTCTATCTGTGAATTTGCAGTCTCCCCAGGCCCCACACGAGAAGATGGGCAGCACCACCACCGGCCTCCTGTGCACCTCAGACAACCACCGTATAGGCGGTGATTGTCTGTTCTCCCCTGGTCCCATATGATGCCGCAGGAGGCACAGCCAATGGCCTCGGCCATACACCTAACTTCACCTCTGACCCGGTGGACACGCCACAGCCCTTGCCAACGGCACCTACAGGTCTCTCCCAGCTCCAGACAAGGCCTATGTCCACCTATCCATTTAACAAAATCTTTCCCACAATATGTGTGTATATTATATATTCACACTACATCCTGCTCTTGCTAGTATGCCTCTGCTCTGTTTACCCTTTGACTCGGCGACAGAGGAAGAACACACATACATGAGTGATAATGTTCTAAGCCACACTTAACTATGCAACGTGTTCCATGCCCCAGTGACTGGGACGTGGAAGTAGCCGCGTTTTATGACTGCATGCTCACCGTGGGGTCTGCGCGCTGAGTGATTAATGGATGACAACCCAGGGGGAGGCAAATCCAGAGGAAGGAGACCGGGTTAGCATTTGTGGCTGTTTCCCTCTCCTCTCCCACTGTTCTGAGCTCACTGGAGGCTAGGGAATCCCTGCTGTGACACAGGAAAACACTCATCATATTGGTTTTTAAACATGTTTATTTCTGCACGTGTGTGCCTTGTGTAACTTAAGACTTTGGCTGATCATCCTCACACATTCCCACTTCCTCACGAGAGAACGGATTTGGCATAAAGTTCCTCGATTCTGAAGGAAGGACAGAAGGAAGTGCTTCTGCCTGCTGTGTGACTAGTGAAATTTAAGCTTACTTAGAATTTATCAAGTAGCTTAGTAATATCAGAAAATGTCCTCTTTAATGACTGTCTGGCTTGACTCTAACCTAAACTGCTAACATGTCAAACCATGTTGAGTTACAACTGTGCCCACTTCTTGCTGACCCTAGAGCCTGCACGGTGTCCAGCAGACTTAATACATGCAGAATTCATAACCTGTGGACACCACATTCTAGTTGGAGGGTAGGAAAGAGGAAATTAACATCTGTAAGTTTTCCGGTAGCTTAGCCATTAACAAACACTATGGAGAATAAAAAGCAGGATATGGAGGACTGAGATTATAGGCAGAGAAAAGCAGGGCTTTCAAAATAAACAGTGGACAGGGTAAGCCTCACCAGGGAGGTGGGACTTGAAGAGTCTAGCAGGAGCTGAGAGAACCAGGTATCTGAGGGAAAAGCATTCCATGCAGTGGGATAAATTACTGATAAAGCCAAGAGGAAGGATGCTTGTGGTCTTCAGGGAGCAGTCAGTCAACAAATGTGGCTAGAATACTGTCAGTAAGAAGGGCAAAGAGGACAGGGGACAGAGATATGGTTTGAAGTCCCCACACCACCACTTACAAGTTTTGTAGTCACACGCTGTTGACTCGATGTGCAAATGTCTCAGTGTACCTGGTGCTGTCTGTCTCTAGGACCTAGTTACCTTGCAGGCTTTTGGAAACATAAGTAGGGAAATGACATATAAGCCATCATGTGAACTGTTCTGTTTATAAGGATAGATGGGTAGAGAAAAAGATGATGAAAGGAGAGATAGACAGATAAATTGATGACAGATTAGACAGGATAGATGATAGGTATGGATAGATAGAATAGATAGGTGATAGGTAGGTAGATGATTGATAGATCGATAGATAAATAGATAGATAGAAAAACAGATAGATAGACAGATTGATAGATAGATAGCCATGTTAGATAGCAGTGCTGTTAACTGTTTGTAAGGCTGGGGGCACTGATGGGAGAAGTGAGCACATTGGACACTGATGATGTGCAAAGTCTCCGGCTGCTGCCCATTCCCACATTGGACACTGATGATGTGCCAAAGTTCTTGGCTGTTGCCCCCTCCCAACCTGAAAAATGTGCCTTGGGATAGAAAATTCTCGCACTGCTGTAAATCTAAGCTCTGCCTCCCCCTACCTTCTTTAAAATCTTGCTGCCTGTCCACTTAGTGTGAATTTCCCAGCCTCCATTTCTATAGACTGGGGAAATTTTGCCGTGTATTTACATTCAAATAAATTACCGGGCCCTTTGTTGCCTCTCTTCACCTGCTTATTTCAGCTAGAATTTATTTTACACTGTTCTGTACATAAGGATAAATGTGAAGACAAAAAGATGATGACAGACAGATGACAGGTGATAGGTGATAGATGAGAAATAGATACATTAGCTAGATGAAAGATATTCATAGATTAGATGAATAGATTGACAGTGATGATAGATCAGAAATATATAGATGACAGATGATAGACAAGATAGGATAAATGATATAGGTAGTTTAGATTAGACAGATAGATGATAGATATTGATAGATTTCATAAACAATAGATAGATGACAGTTACAAAGTTTTGGAATGAATTTTTGGGCCCTCACATCACCATCTTCCGCTCCTCCTAACTCCCCGCCGACACCACACACACACAAACACACACACACACACAAGTTCATGTTTGAAATGAGTCAGGGTTGAAGCCGTAAACCCACTGTCAAGGTATTGAGAGGTGGAGCCATTGGAGGTAATTAGGTTCGTAAGATATCATGAGGGTGTGGGTGGAGCTGAAATTATGCAATCAGTGCTATTAAGAGGAACAGAGGAGAGAGCTTTCTCCCTCGACCCAGTGAGGACAGAGCAGGGATGTGGCCATATGCAAGCCAGAGGAAGGGACCTCACCAGGAACTAAACATGCCTTGGTCTTGGACTTCTGGTTCCAGAATGGTGAGAAGTCAGTGTCCATGGATTAAGACCCAACTCAATGACACTCTGGTTATGAACTTCAATAGACTAACACAGATATATAGGTAAACAGAGATGCACTTAGATGATGGATGGAGAGAGTCTATGCATAGATATCGGTGCTTAGGTGAATGCGTAAGTATCTGTGTCCAACCACCTCTGCAGTTTGAAGTCTGCTCCCTATGGGGGGAACACTAGGAACACAACTTATGCACGTTTCTTTTTTAAAGTGTGGGCTGCAGTTTCCAATAACTAGGGTCTCCGATAACTCTCAGCCATGTGTGTGTGTGTGTGTGTGCGCGTGCGCATGTGCATGTGCGTGTGTCCACCACTGCCCCTATCGGTCTACAATCACAGGAGATGCAAAAGTAACAAAGAAACGCAGGATAGGGCAAACATCTTGCAAAATATGACCAGAAAGAGAAAAATTTTCCACTAGCCTCTGGGTATATCTTTGACAAGTGTTTCTAGGCATTTTTAGGAAGATCTTGCTGGAAATGTTGCTGGAAACACTCTGAAAAATCAAGTTATTTAAGGTAATAAGCCAGGACAGGAGAGCAGCAAAGAGCACCCACGGTGTGTCTCCTACGTATCAGGCCAAGGTGTACAGACTTTAATTCCACTACACCACTTCATCTCACCATGGCTGACGTGGGAAGACCTTATGCAACACCTTCATCTGTGAGTAAAAAGTTACTTCAGAAACACCTCCCTTAAGAGAAAATAAATAAGTGTGGGGACATATACATTCCTAGAATTCCTGCCATCATCACAGAGCACTTTATGCACAGCGCCCTTTTCATACGAACGGAAACATAGCTCTCAACACTACTCTCCCATTTCAGATAGACCTCACTCACATCTAAATGCCTAAGTGCACTGAAACTCCACCTACACCTTGACAGCAGAGGGGAGTAGTTTCCCCACAAGCTAGCTGGCCTGCCACCTCAGCAAGCCCATGGGCCACCAGCCCACAAGTACCCTGCATGTCACCAAAATGCAGTTCCCTTAACCAGTGACTACAGGAATGATCTCTGGAGATGGGCCACCAAGAAGAACCGCCGAGGTGACATCGGTGTACAGGCAAAAAGTCCTACTACTGGGCATGCACCTGCCTCGGACCCCGCAGGAAACCCACGTTTCTCCCTGTGTGGGGCCTCTGATATGCCCGTAAGCTCATGCAGCCACCACAGCACTAACGGCCCAGGGGCAGAACAGCCGGATGCCCTTTCCCACACAGGATCAAGAGCCCAGAATGCCAACCACACCATCCACACCCAGCAGACTCGTTCCCCCTATGCAAGAGAAGTTCCCACCCAAGGCCACTTCTCCCAAGATCCAAAAACACAGCTAACTCACATAAACAAACACAAGAAATTAGACTCAGAAAGACACAGAGGAATCAAAGTGCACCTAGTGACATAATGTTGACAAATGTGAGAAAACAGATACATAGACAGACAGATGATTGATACATAGATTGGACTGATATACATACATATAGATGATAGATTAATTAGATAAATACACAGACGATATTAGATAGATGATAGATCATAGATAGATAGATGACAGAGAGAGAGATAGGTAAATCGATTATATAGAGAGATAAAGATATAGGTAGGTAGGTAGGTTGGAAAGCATCATACTAAACAAAGCTATATTTCACTCAAGATCATCAACGTGCTCCCTTACAGGAGACTCACTTGAGATCCAAAGACAAAGACAAACTACAAGCCAAAGGGGCGGCGACAGGTACCCTACACAAGTGAAGCTGAAAAACAAAGAAACAAATGAATTCTGTTTGAGTTCACAGAGATGGTCAGTAGAAAATAGCGCTATCTAGCCACCATGAATTCTTTTTGTTTGGTTTCAGCAGTGCCCAGGCATAGATTTAGTGATGAAGCAACTTTGTTCTCATTTTCTCTCACCTTAACAAATGAATTGGTGTAGTAATATGTGTCTGGGCTTTTGAAATCCGTGGGTTTTATGATGTTCACGAATGTAAAGTTGTAATAACCAGATAAAGAGGGAAGTTTGGGCACTCAAATATACACGTCACTCCACAATACCCTCTTTGTTCCCAACTTCTCCTGTCTAGAAATAGGTGTTCCTTTTTATTTGTCCCTCCTCCTATCAGCGGTGATCACACCGATGTCCCTTAAACATGGGGGTGAGCAGAGCACCATGTATACTTTTCTGTCTACAACAGGCCCAGAGGAAGGATACTTGTGGTCTTCATGGAGCACTTAGTCAGTGAATGTGGCTAAATACAGTCACCAAGCGAGTAGGAGGTATAAAAGGACAGAGAACAGATATACGGGTTCAAGTCCCTGCACCTCCATTTACTGGTTTTATAAGCACATGCAGCTGACTCGACCTGGAAGTGTCTAGTGAACCCAGTGCTCTCCTTACGGCCTAGATACCTTGGAAGATTTTTGGAAGCATAATGTAGGGAAGTGACATAGGCAATGTTGTTAACTGTTCTGTATCTAAGAATAGATGGGCGGACAAAAAGATGATTGATTCATAGATAGATAGATAGATAGATGACAAATGATAGATAGATAGGTACATAGATTGATAGATGATAGACATCATAGATAAATCATAGGAAGATAGATAGATAGATAGATAAATAGATAGATAGATGGATAGATAGACAGACAGACAGATAGATAGATACAGATACATATTGATTAACAAAAAGCTATTGCTCATTAAAAGGAGATCAATGGTGAAAGCACATAGCAAAACTACAAACAAAAAGGAAGAATGAAGTCCAGTTTAAAAAGTGAACTAAGCTGCCATAAGAAGGAAACAAATCCTACCATTTGCAATGACGTGGATTTAGCTAGACGGTAGTATGCTCCGTGAAAAATGGCAGGCGGACAAAGACAAGTACCAAATGATATCACTCATGTGTGGAGTATAACAACAAAGAAACACTGAAGGAAAAAAACAACAGCAGACTCACAGAACCCGAAAGTGGACTAACAGTTAACAAAGGGAAAGGGACTGGGCAGGGTGGGTGGGAAGGGAGGGATAAGGGCGGGGAGAAAGAAAGGGGACAATTGGATTAGCATGTATAATGCATGGGGTCGGGGGGGCATAGGGAGGGCTGTACAACACAGAGAAGACAAGTAGAGATTCTAAAGCATCTTACTACACGCTGATAGACAGCGACTGTAACGTGGTGTGTGTGGGGGTGCATGGTGAAGGGGTCTCCAGCATCCAACTCTGCTGATTGAAATCAACTGTAAGAGGTTTTTTGGGGGGACTTGGTGAATAGGGGAGCCTAGTAAACATAATGTTCTTCACGTCATTGTAGATTAATGATAACTAAAAAATTTTTTAAGTGCAATAAGGGCAATGCCGTAATTCATCAGAATAAAATAACAGGCTTTCAGTGCTCCAGAAAAAAGACACAGGGTTACAAGAAGGGATGGATACTCAAGACACCTACGTGCTTCCTTACAGGAGACTCACCTGAGATCCAAGGACACAGACAAACTACAAGCCGAAGGTGTGGGTACAGGAACCCTACACAAGTGAAACTGAGAAACAATCAAACAAATGGATTCTGTTTGAGTCCCCAGACATTTTCACTAAAAAGTAGCCCTATCTGACCACCGTGAATTCTTTTTGTTTGGTTTCAGCAGTGCCCAGCCATAGATTAAGTGGTGCAGCAGTGTCTTTCTCATTTTCTCTCACCTCAACAACTGAATTGCTGTAATGATATGCATTTGGGCCTTTGAAATCAGTGAGCTTTATGATGTTTACGAATGTAAAGGAGTAATAACCACATAAAGAGGGACGTTCGGACATTCAAATAAACACGTCACTCCACAACTCACTCTTTGCTCAGAAATGCTCCTGTGTATAAATTGGTTTATCTTTTTATATGTCTCTCGTCCTATCACCGGTGATCATGCAGATGTCCCTCAAACATGGTGGTGAGCAAAGCACCATCTTCACTTCTCTGTCGACAACATTCCCAGAGGAAGGATACATGTGGTCTTCAGAGAGCACTTAATCAATGAACGTTGCTAAATACAGTCAGTAAGTGAGAAGGAGGTAAAAGATGACAGAGGACAGATATACAGGTTCAAGTCCCTGCACCACCATTTCTTGGTTTTGTAGGCACACGCTTCTGACTCGACCTGCAAGTGTCTCAGTGAACCCTGTGCTCTCCCTATGGCCTAGATACCCTGCAAGATTTTTGGAAGCATAATGTAGGAAAGTGACATAGGCTATGTTGTTAACTCTTCTGTACACAAGGATAAATGGGGAGACAAAAAGATGATTGATTCATAGATATATAGATGGAAAGATAGATAGATGATAGATGATGGATTGATAGACCGACAGATAGATATAGGTACATATCGATTAAGACAAAGCTGTTGCTCATAACTAGTAGAGCAAGGGTGAAAGCACACAGTAAAACTACAAACAAAAAGAAGAATGAAATCCAGTTTAAAAAGTACAGTAAGCAGCCATAAGAAGAAAACAAATCCTACCATTTGCAATGATGTGGATCGAGCCAGAGGGTATTATGCTCAGTGAAATATGCCAGGCGGAGAAAGACAAGTACCAAATGATTTCACTCATGTGTGGAGTATAACAACAAAGAAAAACTGAAGGAAAAAAACAGCAGCAGACTCACAGAACCCGAGAGTGGACTAATAGTTACCTAAGGGAAAGGGACTGTCCAGGGAGTGTGGGAAGGGTGGGATCAGGGCGGGGAGAAAGAAAGGGTGCATTAGGATTAACATGAATAATTCGTAGGGTGGGTGGTCATGGGCAGGGCTGTACAACACAGAGAAGTCAGTAGTGATTCTACAGCATCTTACTACACCCTGATGGACAGCGACTGTAAAGGGTTTTATGGGCTGGAATTGATGTACTTGGTGATCATAATGTTCTTTATGTGATTGTAGGTTCATGATAACAAAAAATAATTTTTAAGTGCAATAAGGTCACAGCTCTCAATTGTCAGAATAAAAAGACAGGCTCTGAGTGCTCCAATCAAAAGACACAGGGTTAAAAGAAGGGATGAGGACTCAAGACCACCGACGTGCTCCCTTACAGGAGACGCACTTGAGATCCAAGGACGAAGACAAACTACAAGTTGAGGGGATGGGGACCAGTACCCTAGATAAGTGAAACTGAAAAAAAAAAATGATGTGCTGATGGGATTAAATACCAAAGAACGAAAAAAAAAAATATTTTAATTAAAAAAAAAATGTGGCTGCTCGTTTTTCTTTATTCTCTGTTGCCAGCCTCAGGCATCTGCTCACCGGTCTTGCTGCCCTCTTTCACTAGCATTGGGGTCACTATCCCTTTATGACATCCAAAAAGCGCTAGCCAAAACAAAACAGGAAAAAAAAATTTTCGCTCGCTTTTCTTATGTCCTCCGGGGCCCGGCCTCCGGTGCCCGCTCACTATTCTTGCTGCACTGTTTTCCTAGTATCCAGGGCCCTGCACTCTGGCCCTGATTTCTGGGGCTGGGTGTTTGGCAGTCCTGCGCTCCGTCTCCCTCCCGCTCTGCCTATTCTTCTCTCGCCAGGAGTTGGGGGGATGGGCGCTCGGCTCCCACTGGGCTGTGGCTTGTTTCTTACCACCTTCGTGAAGTGCTAGGTTCTCTCTGGTGCGGATGTAGTCAGAATATTGTCCTGTGTCCTGTTGTCTTTATTCTAGGAGGTGTTGTCTTTGTTATATTTTCACTGATATATGTGGTTTTGGGAGGGGATTTCCACTGCTCTACACATGCCACCATCTTCCGCCCCTCTCCAATGTGCCATGCTTTAGATTAACCTCATGCAAGTAACATAATTTGAGTAAATCCGAATTCTACTCTATTAACTACAGGTTTTAAAGAATTGTGTAAAAAAAAACTTTCTGACATTCAAAAGTTTTTGAGTGTCCTGATGAATCTGAAATAAGAGGTTAAATTGTTTTCTTTGTCACATTTAAGCAGAGTAGGGGAGTGATAATCTAAAATCTAGGATTTATTAATAGTTAATAACTCCTTTCAGAGATAATAATATACAGTATGATGTGAAATAGTTTAAAATAGAAATTTAGAAATCACATCCTTTTAAGATATACATTCTTATATTTTGTCCTGAGGCATTCCCCAATAAAAGAGGAAGATCTGTTTTCTTATATTCACTTCACTTATCGGGCATCTATTTTTAAATATATATATTAGAGTTCATACTATGGAAATTAAAAATACAGTATTTTAAAAACTCACTATTGTCTCTAGATAAACTTGCTGAAATTCTTATGGTCAAAGATAGTGTCTCTGAAGTGCTTGTAAATGCACACCTGCAAATTGCACATTCTGGACAATCAACCTTCTGTAACTATAACAACAATGATCAGGTAATATGTCTTTTGAGAAGGCACAGACACACAAAGTGTATTCAAGATAAATTTGCCCCATTTCAGATGACAATACATTTTTATTTCATTTAGGAAATGGGATGATAAATTCACTTTGTTTGTAGTGCCAACTGCCTATGAAAAGAAAATTTCTGAATTATATAGATATCAGCATAACTGACACTTTTCTTAATGGCACATTTACCGAAACACTACAATTTTAAGAATAAAGCAAGCTAAACAGCTGTTAAAAAGGAAAAGAAAAAAAGCTTACTTCACCTGTACTTGTTTGTGTTCCAGTGAGAACCAGTGGGAGAGACATTCATAAGCTCCTGATAAAATCTCCAACTGGCAGAGCCCACAAGAGCCTTTCTTCAGGGCTCACTAAGGAACTCACCGGTTCTACAATGGGATGGTCATGGGCTCAACAACCATCTCAGACAGAGACAGGGATGTGATCCATCCACCCAGTGCCCCAGGAGCAGTGAGGAAGGCCCACAGCAGGCTCACTGGAAGGTTGTCCACTTCCCATGCTCTCTTGTGACACTTCACTGATAGGATGGTACAAGGAGCAAGAAAAGGAAAAGGATGAGGCCCGAGTGAACAGTGGCAACCACGGGTTCTCAGTGAGCCACAGCAAACCTGGTTTCCCACAGAATTTTTAAAGACATTCTTTCTAAGACTATGAGTTGCTGCAGCTGTGGAAAATGACCACAGGCTCCTTCTAAAAATGTCTTTTAAGCATGAGGGTAGCCTCTGGGCAGTTTCCTCATTTAGTGGATAAGGACCATTAATGCTATATTCCATTTTATGGAATCTGAGTATAGAAGGAAAACACAGTTGGCAGTTCTAATCCTGGTAGGATATGTGCGATGCAGTTGTCTGAAACAGCTTCATTCAGCAATTTTTATGCCAAATACAAAAAAAAAGAATATGCTGCTGAGGATTTTAAATTCCCAATTCAAACCCTACTGGTACAAGATGGAAGAGCAAGCAGGTGTGTCTACAAGCACCAACTGAAATTGCATGGGAAAAGTTTTCTTGTGCTCAAAAGGAAAAGAAACCAGTAATAAAATTTTAAGAAATATCAGAGGAGTAAGTGGAAAGAACAAAATCAATTAAGAAAGATAATCTCTTGGCTATTGACATTTATGTCCTTCTTAAACCACAGTAATTTAGTAAAATAGGATTATTTGCCCTCCTCTCACTGCTCACACAACTGAACAACTCTGTAGAGAACAGTATTTACCTGTCTAAAACAATACAAATATAACATGTATTGAATTTTTAATTTATAATAGTTATTAGTTACAGAAGAGAATGAGACTTAAAAACTAACAAATTTCCGTGTATAAATCAAATGGGTGAGATGAGAGAAGTTCTCAGAATGCAAATTTGTCATCTTTTAAAGAAAGAAGTAAATACTGTCCAAATTTAAAATCAAGGATTATAGACACTAGTATGAGGGACAGGGTGATCATAAAACTGCAAGCAGAACCTCATAAAGAAGATACATCTTGGGGACCTGGGAGAGGTCACATGAAAATAGGGGCAGAGGAAAACTTACTCGTTACCTTTGACCCTCCTGTCAACAGGCTTTACTGGGTGAACATTGGCATTAACATGGCCCTAGTATTTTAAGCGTTCTCTTTCCTTTTCATTCTTTGCTGCATAAGGCTAAGAATGAGAGAAAAATTTTAATGGAAAGAAAATCACCAGTTTGGATTACATAAGATAAATGGCTGGAATCACAACGGGGTGGCCTTTCAATATTCACAGCACAAGGCATTGTTCTAAAGAAAGACATGCCCCAGGGCCTCATCACTGTAGAACACTGTGGCAGACATCAAAGTAAAGTGAAAATGGAAGACTAAACTGCCGGGGACAAAAGGACCCCTCACCCACAAAATGGCGAACTCCCCACTTCTCTTCCGGGTCCTCTGCTCCCGCCGGTGCCAGCCAAGGCCCATTCACCCCTCTACACCTTCCCGCCGGCGCCACCTAAGGTCCAATTATTTTCTGACACACCCCTTCCTTGCTAACCTGTATAAATTGAGCCTGCAAACAATAAACTGTGCCAGCTTGATCAGACATCCTGTCTTGCTGGTCGTGCTTTGTGTCCCTTGCTTGTTTCATTTCTGCAGGTTTCTCATTCTGGCCCTCGTTGATAGACCCGCGGGACGGGACAACTGGCGCCCAACGTGGGGCTCGACGGGACTCCTGCTGAAACGTCTACTCGTAGGCCTGGCCAGGCACTTATTTGAGATGTCGTGCAGGTAGGAGCCTGACGCCGACTCTGCATTGACGATCACTGCGGCCCACCCGTCCGTAATACAGATCCGTGAGAGGTAAGTAGACGCATTTCACAAGCAAGCATTTCAAAATACCTCTTGCGAGTTCGATGTAGTAATTTAATTGGCTTTGGCACTTCCCCAGTCTCCTGCCGCGATTTATCCCTTGTTTTGTCCTCTGGGTGTCCCTCTCTGAAAACCTTGCGCTTACTTTGGGCTAACGGCCGTTCACCTCGAAGGCAAACCCAGGGGACTCTGACTATGGAGTCCCTGCCCTAGAGGGTCCGAGCAGGCGGATTATACCTGCCGGCTGTCCTACGTAAGCAAGGGCTCGCCTGAGCTGATGAGAGTGGCTTCACTGACTCAAGACATTGGTGTAGTCGCGGCTGATTTGGAGGAATTTAAATTTAGGCCGAGCGGAGGATGTAACCATAGCGATGGGCAATTCTCTGAACTCCCACGAGGTATTTCTTAACGGAGTTAAGGATTCTCTCAGGACACGAGGTGTAAGGGTTAAGAAAAAAGATCTTCGACACTTTTTTTAAACCTGGCAAATCTAATTCCCCCAAAATCCCCTCCATTTACCCCACACTCACGTCTTTAAGACATCAAAACAATCATTTAAGCCCGGATGATGAAGAGATATTAAGAGAACAAGCTTCTCATTATCATGATCATGAGAACCCCTGGCGTCTCACGGCGTCAGTCCTTTACACCTTAAGCCTCCCCCATACAAACCTATCCAACCCCCCCAATGCGTCCCTATGCAGCTAAATATATTTTGCCACAAGGGAAGAAAATAGTCAAAAGTTCCATGAACTACTACAATATAGAGCTAGTTTTTAAAATTCTTTTAGTGAACATCTATTCTACTTATTAAGTTCATCACTATCTTTGAGAATTGATAAGTCTTAAACTAAACTTCCTGAGATAGAACAAATTTATCTTCTGCAGTACAGCCTGGCTTTAAATGACTGGAGCTAGAGTTGTACTTGCATTTCATTTCCAGCCCCCTGGACCATACACACAGTCCCTATCAGTCCAGAGCCTTCAACGGCCCTGTTAGTCTGGGGCCGTCTAAACCTTAACCCAGTAATGTAAACTGCTTGCCCTTAGAGTGTATTCTTGAAAACTTAAGTACTTTTAATCAAACAAACTAAGAAAGAAGGCAATTGAATATTAGAAACTCAAATCTTTATGTCAGTTTGTCTGTGTATGTTTTTATATGAAAAGTGTTGCTAACTGTAGTCATTATGTCTTGGTCTGTATGTTTGTGTGTCTAAGTGTGTAAATAAAAAATGTTTTCTACCTCCGGATGGGATTAATAAAAATTGATTTAAAAACAAGCGCTTGTGAAAATTGGGCATTCTAAAACTTCCAGAAAATCTAATAAAAAATATTATGCATTAATGCTAATTTAAGCTTAACTGATACGGACATGTCCTTATAGTTATTAACTTCCAAAGTTTACTTAAAGTCATTTAAGTTGATGTTACCTGTTAAATATTTCAAGAAGATGATTAAAGAAAAGTTTGACTTTGATGTTTAGTAAAAGTTTTATAAGTAATCTGGCATGTTGCTAAAAATAAGTAAACAAGTGTAGCAAATAAACTTTTTAATAATATTACTGTATTAATGTATAAATGTATATATCTGCAAACAGCTTGAGAATTTTTGGGTAACCGAAATTCTTAAAGTTTGCTAAGCTATATAGACATATTTTGTACTTAATAAGAAATTGTGCTATAAGGCACATTTCCAAAAATGATAAAATATGTTCATAAATGTATCAATCTGAAGAATGTTGGTGTAACAGTTTACAGTGGCCTATTTTTCAGTGTTCACTGAAAGTTAAAGTATCAAATAGTTTTAAGTTCTAATGAAAACTACTTGATATAATAAGGAAAATATTTTGGTATGTTAAGATATGTGTTTTAATAAGAGAAAGTATAAAGAATGGAAATTCGTTTTGTTGAGAGAAAAGAAGGTTAATTGTTCTAAAGTACAGCTATTTATTTAAAGGGAGACAGAGAGACAGAGAGAGCAGTGTGGTGCAGCAGCATGGTGCCTTTTGTTGTGCAGATCCGCTCAGCCTGTTGCTTTGGGGGAGGGTCAAGATGTTTAGAGAGAAGGCGGGATAAACCCAGGCAAGCCCAGGCATAATTCTCACTGGCTTATCTGCTTGGGACCGTGGGGCAAATGAAGAATAAATTACTATATTCTTACAGATATAATCATGCTATGTGAAATTAAAGCAAGTGAGTCTTAATATCAAGAACACAGCAAAATCGGAGTTTTGTTTTCAGTTGGAAAGACAAAGTATTCTTTAACTGTTAGTCTGCTCTTAATATTGAAAGATTGCAAAGGGTTCTCTAATTGTTTTATTAAAACAGTTTCTTATGCTTAAAGTCTTAATGAATTGTCTGAGTATTTAAGAAAATACGATCTTAATATTAAAAAGACTAAGCTAAGTGTTTACAACTGTGTAACCTTCTGCATTTGCTTTTAAACTTTCTTATTATCATTCTAGTTCAATAATAAGTGTTATTTAATAACTATAATTCTATTTAGGCAAGTGCCTTAAAACCTTTTGACAACTTCCCAAGACCAAATTTTTAAAAAGTATTTTTACCTCTCAATTAACTCTGATATTTTCCAGAGGGCCCCTGGAACATATCAGTAGAATTTCTTCTCATCAAAGAAAATATTTGACTAATTTGGCTTATTTACCTGATATATACTTACCTAAAAAGTGCTGTCAAAAGGAATAATGCTAAACTTTATTACTGAATGTTTTATGTTACAGAAATATCACTCTTCCCCCTAAGACGCTTACTCCTGATGCCAAATTACATTTACCTGTTAGCACTACTATAATCACTGACTGTGTATGTATTAATTGTACTCTTGTACCCTCTACCAACGCATTTCCCTCTTTCAACAACTCCAAACCTACATATTACTTAGACAAGCCCCTTTCTATATAGGCCACCTGCGAGCCCACACCGACCTCCCTAGTCCCCTCTCCCAAGGTAATGACCTTGCAGATAAAAACACCCGCTTAATGTATTTTATTATGACCGATGCAGTCACCAAAGCTAGTCAATACCATTCTCTTCATCATGTGAATGCTCACACTCTTCGACTTTTATTTAAACTCACCAGAGAACAAGCTAGGCAAATTGTTAAAAATTGTCTGGGGTGTGTTACCTCACTGCCCCTTCCTCATTTAGGAGTTAATCCGAGAGGCCTACTCCCTAATGAAATCTGGCAGATGGATGTTACTCATATTTCTGAATTTGGTGCTCTTAAATATACTCATGTGACCATTGATACTTACAGTGGTTTTATATTTGCCACTCTCCACAGTGGTGAAGCCGCCAAAAATGTTATAGCTCATGTTCTTCAATGCATTACTGTTATTGGCAAACCTCAAATCATTAAAACAGACAATGGACCAAGATACACCTCACAAGCATTTTAAAATTTTTGCCATCAATTTCAAATTAAAAACATCACAGGTATCCCCTACAATACCCAAGGATAGAGAATAGTCGAACGAGCTCATCAAACTTTAAAAAGTATGATCAATAAACTCAAAACCAATACTGTGTATCCTGTAAAAGGCTCTCCAAAGAACCTCCTCAATCATGCCTTGTTCACACTTAATTTTCTGCAATTAGATGATCATGGTAAGTCTGCTGCAGATAAGCTGTGGCACCCTGAAACTAAGACAAAGTTTGCAGAAGTTCTATGGAAAGATCCGCTTACCTCCAGGTGGCACGGTCCCGACCCAGTTCTTATCTGGGGCAGAGGCCACGCCTGTGTATATGATACACTGGGAAATGGACCTCGATGGTTACCTGAACGCCTTGTCAAACCCATCAATACCACTGTGAAATAAAAAATACCTTAACACATCGCAGAGAGGAGAATCCTCCGAGAGCTTTCGTTTTGTGTTTTTGACTCTAAAGAAGGAGGAGCCAGATGGCTCCCTGAAAGATTAATAAAACCTGTTGATAAACCAGTAACAGATAACAAGAACCAAAAACCGCTAAAGTTTTATAAACGCCTCATAACCATCTCCCAGGGTGGCGCCTGAGAAGTACTTTGTATTGTGTTTTGTTTTAGATGATCCTGCTGCTGGTTGCCATCCTGACGTGCTCCATCACTATTGGGGGCCAGCGACTGGAACCCAGGGCTGGCTCCACATATCAAATATGGAATTACACATGGACAATAATTAACCAAGTGGGAGATGTTGTTTCAGCTAAAACAAACTTAGGAGACTCTCCCTCATGGGATCCTTTAGAAGTTCACCTGTGCAAATTAGCCTTGGGGGTCAGCCCAGATTGGGGAACACCGGATATTCTCTGGCCGCAAGCTAACGCTCCCCAACGAACACGCACAGATAAGCCTACACCAATGGACCATCTAGGCCCAGGGTGCGCTAACTCCTTCAACAGAAGGCGTTTAAGCCATTTTCTTGATTATCTAAAAAAGGGTACTGGTTTTTACGTATGCCCTGGGACCCATCGATCCCGCTCCCTTAATTGGAAGTGTGGGCTTGAAAATGATTTTTTCTGTGCTTCCTGGGGATGTGAGACCACAGGGATAACCTATTGGAAGCCCTCCTCTAGCTGGGATTATATTATTATTGGACTTAAGAAACAGAAAGTCCCTGCAGAGAATTGCTTCCCAGGACCCCCCACTATTAGAGGATGGTGCAATCCCCTACAAATTAACTTTACCTCCCATGGAAAAAAGGAGAGCTTGTGGACCTCTCGACCTCTCACCTGGGGTTTACGGCTTTATAAACGCCAATATGATCAAGGTCTACTCTTTAAAATAAAACTCCTAAAAGGAGTTCCGGTCCAGAACCAGGCCTCAGTGGGACCCAATAAACAACTACACCAACCCAGGACCCCACCAAAATCGGGGTGCTACCGCTTCAACCCACCCAAAAACTATGTACCAGCCTACTATTCCCCCAGGTCCTGCCTCCTCCGCGTCCCTCATCATGGCAGTTAACGCTTCGGCGCAAGCTCTATTAGCTGTGACCAATGCTACCACTAATGTCACCTATACAGAGTGCTGGATATGTTACTCCTCAGGCCCACCATTTTATGAAGGTATTGCCATATTTGATAATATTACCTATACCAATGACACCTCCCTGTTATCCTGGGGGCCTGTTGAATTGACCCTTACTGAGGTTTCAGGACTTGGCACTTGTCTCCTCGGACCAAACATGATTCCCCCTGTGCAATTATTAGAGATTTGTAACAAAACCCGAGTTGTTACCACAGCTCACTATGCGAAAGCACCTAATAACACCTATTTGGCCTGCTCCATGGGCTTGATTACCTTTATATCCACCAAGACCTTTATTACAAAAAAGGACTACTGTGTGCTGGTTTGCATATATCCCAAGCTCACCATACATGAAGCTAGTGAATTCTTAAACTTTTGGGAGAAAGGATTACAAGATAAACCTAGACAAAAAAGAGAGCCCCTCACAGCAATGACAATAGCTGTCCTTTTAGGGCTTGGAGCTGCTAGAGCCGGGACCGGTATTAGGAGCCCTTGTTACTTCTAGCCACAATTATAACCTGCTTAGCTTAGCAATAGATAAAGATTTAGCAGAACTAAGAGATGGGCTTGCGAATTTGAAAGTCTCAATTACATCTTTGTCAGAGGTAGTGTTACAAAATAGGCGAGGTTTAGATTTACTCTTCCTCCAGCAGGGTGGACTTTGTGCAGCGTTAAGGGAAGAATGTTGCTTTTACGTAGACAAAACTGGCCTCGTAGAAAATAGTCTTAAAAAAGTAACCGATAGTCTAGAGAAGAGAAAAAGGGAATGGGAACAACAAGAATCTTGGTATAAGAATTGGTTCTCTGTCTCTCCGTGGCTATCTACCTTGCTTCCTTCCATATTGGGGCCCTTGGTTGGTCTTATCCTGCTTATATCCTTTGGCCCGTGGGCTTTTAAAAAACTTACGTTGATCAAACAGCAAATTGACTCTTATAGCAAAACCTATTCAAGTCCATTATCATCGCCTTGACTTGGCGGACCAAGGTGAAGATCCTTAACCGGGGCCTCATACCCGAAGAGACCCAACAGTAACCAGGGAGTAAAACTAGACAAGCCATGTCAAGGTTACTTGACAAACATTCCTGGGCAATTAGACGGGTAGTCAATGATGGGTAACTAAGAGGATATACCTGCAAATAAACATAAGACCTCTAGGGGCTGATCTAATACTGGGGCAAGCTCCTATGCATATAGGCCGATTCAGTATTAGAGCAAGCTCCCCTGAAAACTCCAGGCCGACTCCAGAAGGAGGCAAGCTCCTGGAAGCAGAGGCCTGGTATAAAACCTCTAGACCTAAGACAGGCACCGTCTGCCCAGAAGATAAATGGCTTAAAACACTTCAATAAGTGCTCCACTCCCTCATAAAGGAATAAAAAAGGGGGAGATGCCGGGGACAAAAGGACCCCTCACCCACAAAATGGCGAACTCCCCGCTTCTCTTCCGGGTCCTCTGCTCCCGCCGGTGCCAGCGAAGGCCCATTCACCCATCTACACCTTCCCGCCGGCGCCACCTAAGGTCCAATTATTTTCTGACCCACCCCTTCCTTGCTAACCTGTATAAATTGAGCCTGCAAACAATAAACTGTGCCAGCTTGATCAGACATCCTGTCTTGCTGGTCGTGCTTTGTGTCCCTTGCTTGTTTCATTTCTGCAGGTTTCTCGTTCTGGCCCTCGTTGATAGACCCGCGGGACGGGACACTAAGCATTCGGACAGAAGGTAAGAGAAGTGAAGACCTCCTTGATTAGGTAAGTGATGTTTTAGACAGAATAATACTGATTTTTAAATTCAGATCAAATTTCCTAAGAAAATATTAACTGCAGGATATGCGAGCTTCTAATTGAGGCAATTTCACAAACAGATTTCATCATAAAAACCAGAAGGTTCAGTAAGCTTGCTTTGGAAACACTTGGCTCTGACTGCTATTAGAACAAGTGTGCAAATGCTGGATGAGGCGAGACCCAAAAGAACTGGTTACACACACTCAGCTGAAAACACCTGTAGCTATTGCCCCTTCACATAACAATTATTGTTGAGTACATTCTGTGTTCCTAGCATCACAACAGGTGACAGACACTACAGTAAAGACACCACAGAGCTAGCTGAGAACAAGCACAAGGCACTCAGAGCCCAGCTGAAGGCAAAGTCACGAAAAAAAAACACTCCAAGATAATAAATGTCCTAAGAGTAATAAGGTTTTCTGGGCACGGGGGAGAGAGAAATAATGAGAGTCCTGGTCAATTAGAGGAAGATCAACAACAAGGCCTGCTCAAATTGGGTTTTGAGACAGAAACAGTGCCGACTTATGCAGGAGGTGAAAAGACAGGATTTGGCAACCAACTGGGTAATGAGGTGAGGCAAATGGGGTGGGGCTACTTGCAGGGCTTCACTCTGTAGATGTAGCCATTAACCCTATGTTAATAATGTCTACATTTTAAAGACAGAGCAAAATCTCCTGTGAACAACAATGAAATTTGGAACTTTAGCTTCCCTTTTTGTCTCTGAAGAGTTCTATTAGCACATAACTGCTGCACCCAGTTGGGCTTCAACATAGGTCAAAATTTCTCTCCATCACTACATTCTTTTCCATTCTGCCTAAATATATGCTTAATTTTAATGAAGGAGAGTTTGGGAACAGCCAAGACTGTGTTTCTCATGTGTGATCACTCAGGAGCCCCAGGAGGTAGCAGGACATGTGAATGGACTGTCTACAGCAGGTGTTAGCAATGGAGGAGCCTGTGAGCAAGTGTGCTTTTGTCATTTTTAAAGGGTTAGGAACCAAAACAAAACAACCAAACAGAATATGCAGGAGAGAACTATGTGGCACACAAAGTCTAAAGTATTCACCAAATGGCCCAACCCATGATATAGGGGATTGGAGGATATACTTTGAAGTAGCCCTTGCTAATGTAAAATTTCTTAAATCTTAAATTTCTTAAGTTGAATATGGCATTTTAATCTTAAAAAATTCAGGGAAATCAGTCAAGGCATCCTGCCCCACAATATATCAGTGTTTGTCTTGCTACTAAAACTTGTTATGTTTCACAATGTATTCAAAATCCTCAAGTCAAATGGATGCTCTGGGCAGAGAGCTATCTTTATTCTGTGACTTTGGGAAGTCCTAGGCCCTGAGAAAAACAATTATGGTTTTGCCAGCAACACAGATAATAATCATCTTAACTTTTCCTAGTTTCCATTTCACCAAGTGACTATTTCTTGACCTTGAACTCATCCGGGGCCACCAACATAACCCATCATAGCCTGACAACAGTATGAACGAAAGTACTTTTTTTTTGTAGCAGATTACTAAAACAAATAGTGAAATAGCCTAATATGAAAATGTACTTTCTAAAATAACATTCAATTTAACAAACTCTTTGGAATAGCTTGCCAGTTGCAAACTAATATGGCTAGTAACAAACTAAATAGCCTATAGCAGAGAAATGATTACATTAAAGATAATAATCCTTTAAAGTAATGACATGTATCTAAAAATAAGTTACCTGTATTTGGAAACTATTTTTGTTAGACAACAAAGGAGGGCATAAAATGGTAAATACAGAATGATCCAAAAAAAAGATGTATGGGGGGACTCAATAATATGGGTGATTGTAGTAAACACACTGTTTTTCATGTGAAACCTTCATAAGACTGTATATCAGTAATATCTTAATATTTAAAAAAACACATAGACAAAATGTTTGCTGTCTTCCTTGAAAGATAAAACTGATTACTCCCACTCTTCTTTATCATTCTCATTTTTCTAATATTCTCTGCTTTCATATTCATTTTAGTGCTGGGAAAAAGAAATAATGACAAAAAGACCACTGAGTAACCAGTTCAGTTTGAAAACTTTAAATAACCGTTTCTAACAACTTCCTGTGAGACCGTTGTCTAAACAGCATTTCATATATTTATGTGTGGGTATGTGTGTGTGTGACACACATACATATGAATAACTCTTTCTTTTGAATAATATATGTGTGAATCAGGGATTTGAAAATCTGCTAATTAAGAGAGATGTTTCCTCATGCTTCAAAAGACAACCCCAAATACACTAAATATATCCCTCACAATGATCTTCCCAAAAGTCTTACATAAACACGTCACTTGGGAACAACACAGATTCATAAAACGTAGGAGATTTTGTGGTGCACTTCTGAGCCTCCACCAGTGTTTACAAGATGCCAATACCTCTTGTCTCTATTCATGGAAAAGAAAAGGAGAAGAGATGCCACAATGAACCACTGCTGGGTAATGAGCCTTTCTGCACCTCCTCAAGACGAGCTGCAACCATCTCCAGTCTACTTCAGGTTCCAATTAACAAAGTAAAATGGGGAAATGCTGTCACAGTTGGCCCCAAATCATTACTTACACAAGGAATCTTTTACATAAACATATTTGGTTACCAATATAACTAATGCTTAGGTACAAAGTTAGTACTCCACAAGTATCATCTAAAATTACAAAAATTCAAAAGTTTTTAAAGATAACTAATCTGTTAACTTGCTTTATGTAAAATGGCAAAAAGGTTATTCTTCTATAAAAACAGTCTTCTTTCTCTCAACTGAGCCATCCTCTCTTTATAATCATACAAGACTTACGTGAAAAAATTCTGGAACTGTGTTTTACAATGTGAATAAACTTAACATTACTGAAACGTACAATTAAAGAAGTTAAGGTAGTAAATTCCGTAATATGTTTTTACCACAAGAAAAATTTTTAATGAAAAACAAAATTAAAAAAAAATTTAATGAAACCCACATCAGTTTTTCCCTGAAAAGGTAAGACAAGAAAAGAAAGGGGAGCAAATATTCTCCTTTTGTGTAGAAGATGTGTGTGTTTTCATTTCTGGTGCATTCCACACATGCGAGTTCCACAGAGAAACAACAAAGTATAAAAACCTTGAACATGATTACCTGAGCTTCCTAAAGTCCGAATCAGTCACTGAAGCTCCTCCGAAAAGACTAGGTGTTGGGACACCATTTCAAGAGAGAAATCTAGCTCACTGTGGGTCACCAGAAGGAAATAGCAAGATCAACCAGTCTGTGCCAATCCGGTTCTTAACTACAAACAACAGAAATGAACACTGGCAACTTAAAAGGGAAAGGAAACCGTGGCGGTACAGTAGGAGGTCTCAGAATTCACACTAAAGGCAGAGGACCAGTTTACTTAGAAGGAATTTCCATGACTGTACCCAAGAACACACCTGGCCTTAACCCAGAATCAGCCCATTACCCCTGTGCACTTACTACCAACTCCAACTGGTCCTGTGTTTCTGTACTGTTCCCTCAGTGTTCAGTTTCTGGGGTGGGAGGAACCAAATGGGCATACCAGGGAGCTTCTTTTCAGTGGAGAATTCCTCCCAATAGACAGCATATTCAAATGCTGAGGAGAGAGAGAAGGCAATTTTCCACAGTGGATACCAAGGAACTTAGTAGCCATTTATGACTGCAGGTCTAGCTCATTCCGTTTAAAATAAGTAAGTTTCCAGCCAGTTCCAGGAAACAGAATCTTCATGCTGACTGGATCCTGCCACTTGCGATGCGGTAGGTTTCCACACATTATCACCAGATAAGACTAGTCATAGACCATCATGGGTTAAGCAAGCTGCACAAAAGCAGGTGGAATGAATGAAGCCATGGTTAGTTGCCCTCTAAGCCTTTTGCTTTTGTCTGTCAAACCTGCTTGACCTTGATCAGAGCAGACACTCTCTTCCAAATTCATGCCAGAACAGATTAAGGACAGAGTGTACACCGCAGCATTATGGGGCTAACAATACCCAAGCAGAAAATATGCCATTTATCTGGCACAGTTTGGTCAATATGAAAGCCTCTAACCAGCTTCCAGTCTATATGAACAAACTCCCACAGATACTGTAGGGCAAAGATGCACAGAGATTTAGAAAGTCACAAAGAGGTGAAAGTAAGGACAGAGGACTTTCATAACATTACATTCTCTTTTCATTCAATATATTTCTCTACTCAAAATCCTTTGAAATTCCTCTGTTCAAAGGGCTTCTACTTCTATGATGATAGAGCAAAGATATCTCTACCACCTTTATTTTCTTGAAAAGTCAACAGAACAAGCCTTTAGAAAAAACTGAAATCCATTTTTTAAAGTAAAAGTAGGAGACATCTAGATACCTGCACCACAACATATGCAAAATGTATGTTGAAATGGTGAGGAATGTGAGACACAGAGGATGGCCAAACCTCAGTGTCTGAGGAGGCAGCATCAACATAAACAGGCTGCAGGACCACCTGTGAAGGTGGCTTGTGGGCAAAGGCAGAAACAGGGAGACCATTTGAAAGCCTGTGCAAGGAGTAGTAAGACTCCAAGTCTACTCCACTTTCCCCTTTTTTGTAGAGCAACAATGTTGTAACACCGGCAGTGAAGAAAATAGGGGTGAAATCCAGGTTAGAAAGTATACATGTGCATGTCAGAGCACGAGATCTTCCAGGCCTACAGGAACTCTATCCACACAGGTCAAGAACTCCAGTATCTGGACTGATATTCCCAAAACAAGAGATCAAGGGGCCATCCTCTGGGAAAATTAACCCATCTACTGAAAAGACTTACAGATAAACTATCAGTATCTGCAATGAGAATGCCACCTGGGGACCCAGTCACCCTACAAAGTCTGGCAGAAAACAAGCCCACAGACATATAGGCGCACGTGCCACAAATGGGCACACTCCATTTCTTGATAGATCTCCAGTGCCTAACCTCTTAAATAAGCGAAAGAGAAGGATCACCAGACATCTGAGTAAGCCCACAATAATTAGGAGAACAGACCAAAATAACGTGAAAAAAAGTATAATAGTGGAAAAAGACAATACTGGTAAAAGAGGAAAACTTAAAAGAAATCATATTTAGTATCTCCATTGAGCTAAGATGCTGCATTCATCTCATAAGAGCCTATTATTAAAAAGAAAAAAATCAGAAAGAATGGAAAAGAAACAAAAAAATCAAGGAAAGGATTCAGAGTTTAAAGAAATCTCACGGAAAGGAGAACAAAAATTTAGAGAAGGGGACAATACAAAAAAAAGGTAAGAACACTGGAAAATCAATGTTAAAAAGTTTTATACCAAAATTAATATGCAGTCAAAAAAAGGGAAAAAGGAGAAAATCTTCAAAGGAAATACTATAAGAACATATTAAATAACTCAGAAACATAATTATTAGGTTGTAAGGACCCACTCAGCACTCAACTCAATGAAGGAAAAATAGTTTACATTGTGGTTAATTCACGAACAATTTCTAGGATAAACATGAGTAAGAGACCTAAAAAACTAGCACAGAAGAAAATGACAAAAACATGCAAAAGATCAAGGAAAACGACCTCAGACTTGTCCACTGCAGCACTGGAGAGCAGATGATAATAAATCTGGGTGGCCAGAAAGATTTCCCACCTAGGGTTCTGAACCCAGCAGAACTACCAGGCAGCCTGAGACCACTTTCATGCCTGCAAAGTCTGAGGAAGATGTCGAAAAAGGCTGGATTTTGTTTGAAGCCTCCTAGCTGTATTTGATAGCCTCACTCTATCACATTACCCTAACCCTAACACTAACCCATTCCCGTACCCTAACCCGTTCCTGTACCCTATCCATAGTTCTAACCCCTTCTCTTCCTATTGTCTTATTTCAAACAAAACCCCTACGACAAACCCTACTCTTCACTGTGTTCCAATCCTCCATTTATTAAATATTAGGCAGTATTATTTTAATCCTAAATATCTAAATTATTAAATCCCAACGCTCTGAACCCTTAAATTCCAAATGTAAGCTTCTAAATTAACTAAGCGAAGTTACAAGAAAAAAGGACATTACACAAACATATTTTCCTTGTATACATTAGCGATGAATAATCAAAAAAGGAATTTTTTAATTCTCTACTAAATAATGTCAACATTAATAATATACATGGGAACAGACTTAATTTAAGTGCAAGTATTATGCATTTAAAATTATAAAACATTGATAATACGAAAAATAAAGAAAAGCAAAATAAATGTAAGGTCCTGCTGTGGTGATGGCAGACTTAATATCTCTAAGATGGCAATGGCACAAATGCACCCTACAGACTCAATGTGGTTCCTATGAAAATTCCCAAAGCTTTTTGGGAAGAATTGCTCCTGCTGATCCTGTCACATATTAAATTGCAAGGGACCACAATGAGCCCTTGAGCAGAATCTTGAAAAAGAAAATTAAAGCTGGAGGCACAGGCTTCCCAAAATGTAATCTTAGTACAAAGTGAGCAGTAAATGAAACACTGTGACACTGTCATAAAGATACACAGTTGACCCTAGGGACAGTAGGCATATGAACTCCACAGGTCAAATTAAACTGATTTTTCCCCACAAGTATATTGGGAAAATGTAACGTCAACAATTTGAAACGTTACCTTTTCTCTAGCTTACTTTACTGTAAGAATATAGCACATAATAGGTATAATGTAAAAAATATTGTTAATTGTGTGTTTATATTATTGGTAATGCTTCCAGTCAAAATAGACCATCAGTTTTAGGATAACAAAGGTTTGGCAGAGTCACATGTTTTATGTAGATTGTGATTCTGTGGGGGAGTCAGCACCACTAGCTCCCATGTTGTTCAAGGGACGACTGTATATAAAGATCAACGTACCTGAATGGAAATATCCAGTTGATTTCTGACAAGGGTGGACAACATTAACTTATGGAGAGAAAGTGTCTTTCCAGTAAATGGTGCTTGGCAACCTCCTGTCCACATGCAGAAGAATGAAAATGAATCCTAACTTATATCACATACAAAAATTAACTCAAAATACATAACGGCTTACATGTAATAGGTAAAACATGGGGATAAGTCTTCATGACCTTGGATTTAGCTATGGTTTCTCAGATCTGAAACCAAAGTACAAGCAACAAGAGAAATAATAAATTAATTTCCTCCAAATTAAAATCTTTTCTGCATCAAAAGATTCCAAACAAGAAGTGAAAAAAGTCACGGAATAGAAGAAAATATCTGCACACTGTACATCTGACAAGAGCCTGTTATCCAGAATACACCATGAACTTGTACAGTGCAACAAGGCAACATCCCAACTTTTTAAATGGATGAGAGACTCCAAGACATACAAATGCTCCAACAAGCACATGGAAAGATGTCCCATAGAATTCCCTGCACACACATGGGAATGGCTATATTCAGGAAAACTGAAAATCACACATTGCCAAGGATGCAGAAGAACTGTAGCCCCTAAACTTTGCTTGTGGAAACGTAAAACGTGCAGCCTGTGTACAACACCTTGGTGTTTCCTCATAAAGATAAAATACAATTAATTATGGTTCTACATCCACTCCTAGATAATACTTCAAAGAAATGACTATGGTGTTCAAACAGAAAATTTCCCACGAGTTCTTGGCCGCATTGATCAGCACAGCAAAAAGTCAGAAACAACTCAAATGCCCATCAAGGTTTGAATGGATGGATAAAAACGCGTTGATCCATAAACTGCATTTTTCTGCCATATACAGAAAGAAAGGAAAATGGTCCACAGCCTCCTGGAAAACGGTGTGGAGAGTGGGGAAGGTGTCCCCAGAAACTTGAAGATACAGTTAATATATGAGCAGCAATTACATTTCAGAGCATCTGCCCAAACCACAGGGCATCTGCAATAGCAGGGACTTAGATATTTGGACACCTATGCTCACAACTGCATGACTCACAATGGTTAAAAGGTGGAGAAGACCCACGTGTCCACAGACAAATGGATGAACCAAGTGTCGTCTCCACACAGTGGAGTGAACAAGGGCATCCTGGCACCTGATGCAAGGATGGATCCTAAAGCCAATTTTCTCAGTGAAATGCACCAGTCACAGAAGGATGAATACTATGTGATCCCACTTACGTGAGATCTGGTGGAGCCCATCTGAGCGAAAGTCCCTGGAAGAGTTCCAGAAAAAGGAAATGTGATCAGAATAGAAAGGCATTTGCACACAGCTGGGGTAGATGGAAAGAGCTGTGCTGGGTCTGTGCACTGGATTATCATGTGGAGACCATAATACTTCCCTCATTTAGGGTCAGGTGGTGGCTCCCTATAAACTTGTCCCTATTTAGGGTAGAGGCCAAGAGAATTTTGTGTGAAGTGTCAGGTGTGGTAAAGTGGGACCATGGGACATTTAGTGTAAAGAGTGTTTGTACTGACACTGCAAGTTTTCTGTGTGCTTGAAATTCCTGTAACGTAAATTACTTTGCAGAACAACCATGTCAGTCCTGCACCAGAAATGCAGAGCAGACATCACACCCTGTCACAGAGGCCAAGCCCTCCCCATTCAGTTCACCCGAAGTGGACCACTACTTAGACTGCGGGAGTCACTACAAGGAACGTGGTAAAATTCCCTTGCAGACACTGGGCTTGGGTGTTGGGACGACCTGGAGTGGAACACTGGGATTTTTAAATTCCAATTTCCACACTGCTCCACCAAAAACCTGTTACAGCTAAAAATAAATTCAATAATCTTGCAGGATACAAAATCAACATACAGAAGTTGTTTGCTTCTGTTCACCAATAACCAACCGTCAGGAAGAGACATTAAGAAAACAATGCCCTTTACAACTGCATCATAAAGAATGAAGTACCTAAGGAGAAGCCTAACCAATGAGGCGGGAGGCTTGAAGCTTGAGGCCTGAACACTGTGGACACTGCAGTCCAGGATGGGGCGGGGTTTGGTTAGGTTATTACAAGTCTTGTCCACCAACAGGAACCTTCAGACTCCGTGGGATCCCCCCATCGAAATTCCACCACACTTCACAAAGAAGCAAACACCCAAAAGGCTGGATAGAACCACACAGGACCCCATCCCCACAGCCATCATGAGAAAGCAGAGCCCAGGCATCGTGCCCTAACCTCCCACTACACTGTGGACCTGTAGCAACGGAGACCCCATGTTACGCCCAAGCAGAAGCGGGAGTCTAAACAGAACACCAAGTGCCCTTCATCCCCCAACATGCTCGGCATGATGAACAGGCTCACCAGGCACCGGTCGCAGGCAGTGGGTGTTGGCCACCCTCAGGGAGCCAGGCTGGGTCAGCGCCATGCTGTGCCCAGGGGAGCCTCCCAGGTTGACCCCACTTTGGGGACCCTTCGAAAGAAACCACCCTGTGTGCTGGGCGCTCAGCAAAGGCTGAAGCACAGGTAAGCGAGCCGCTTAAGCAGCCAACTCCCCTCCACCCCCATTCCCATTTCAGAGCCTTGTTAGGAAGGATGCCTGCAGCCTGGAAGGTGTCCCGCAGGTGTGGACAATCCACCAATTGCAATGGGCCCGAGGCACGCAGCGTGGAGACACAGGCTGCCGGGGAAGCGCTGGACACCACATACCCTCCCCAGCCCGGTCTCAGCCTGGGCCCGAACTCTCCCTGAGTGCCGCGCGCCACACCCTGAACTCAGCTGCACCCGTCGTGGTCCAGACTCCGCAAATACTCCGTTAACCATCGCAGGCCTTTATCTCCCGGCCCCTGAAGAGTAGTGCTCAGTACGAGATGCACGGAAAGCTTCTCCTTACCTTTCCATACTGCAGCTCCTCAGGAAACCGAGGTGCCCCTGTGGACGCGGCCCGCGGTGTCACGGAGCTGCAGGGGATCCGGAGCAATAACGGCACCGGTCAGAGCCGGGAGAAAAGGCCTGCGTCATGACCGCGCATGAGCCCTGCTGGTCCACAAAGAGGGCAGAGGCGCCGCTTGCGGTTCACGGTGAGCATTGCAGGATGCGTGCTTACAGCTCAGGGAAGGTGGTGCCCCCTTGTGGCTAAACTGATGAACCACAAATCTTTGGAAATTCAAGCCGCAATGGGCACAAATTTCTTGTGACTTCTCCACTTTGATTGAGAGTGAAATGAATGAAATGAAGTAGGCAAAGGCTTTACAAGTTACACCAAAATTAACTCGAAATTCCCCATAGGCATGTTCCTTAGAAAACTAAAATTAGAAATACCATTTGATCCGGTAATTCCACTCTTTGGAATTTACCCAAAGAATATAGTTTCTCAGATTCCAAAAGACATATGCACCACTATATTTGTTGCAGCACTTTTTACAAGAGCCAAGATATGGAAGCAACCTAAGTGTCCATCAGGAGATCAATGAATAAAGAAGGTGTGGTACATAAACACAATGGAATACTACTTAACCATAAGAAAAAACATATCCTACCATATGCAAGAACATAGATGGAGATGGAAGATATTATGCTCAGTGAAATAAGCCAGGTGAAGAAAGACAAATGCCAAATGATTTCCCTCATTTGTGGAGTGTAACAGCAAAGTAAAAATGAAGAACCAAAACAGCAGCGGACTCACAGACTCCAAGAAGGGACTAGCAGTTACCAAAGGGGAGGGGTGTGGGAGGGCAGGTGAGAATGGAGTGAGAAGGGGATTGAGGGGTATTATGATTGGCACACATGGTGTGGGGGACCACAGAGAAGACAGTGTAGAACAGAGAAGACAAGTAGTGACTCTGCGGCATCTTACTACACTGATGGACAGTGACTGCAATGAGGCATGGAGGGGACTTGATAATATGGGTGGATGTAGTGACCGCAGTGTTCTTTCATGTGAAACCTTCATAAGAGTGTATGTCAATAATACTTTAATTTTAAAAAATCTTTAGTGGTACACTCATAAAAAATTTTTCATAGTCAAATTTTAGATGCAAAATTATAAAATTTGTAGGTAAAGCAAGAAAATCTACATAACCTTGCTGAACCCAACACCAAAGGCCTATCCACAAAAGAAAAATAATCACATGTGCTTTATAGAGTTATAATTTCTACTCTAAAAGACCTTGCTCAGAGAACCCAAACACAAGACACAAACTAAAAGAAAATATTTGCAAAATACATTTTTGATAAAGGATTTGTACTCAAGATATACAAAGATACGTAAAACAAAAATGAGCCATTTAAAATATTTTACAATTAAAAAAGGTCTCACCACGACATTCAAGAATTACATCACCAGTATTTATACAACTGCTTTGAAAAACAATGTCCCAACAAAAGCCACCATGCAGTTTTACATAATAGCTCTATTCATAAAGGCTAAAAACTTAAAGAAATCAGGATGTGTTTCAGCAGATGAATTCTTTGGCAAATTGGGGTACATCCATTACATTTCACTACAATTTGTACAGTGAAATGTACAGTAATTTGCCGAGTGAAGCTGGTGCCTTGATCACTGGTGCTCACAGGTGTACCCCACATGAGAAATGGTTTCTAATAGCTTCTTTGTAATTATGAAGTCTTTGGCCTTGGGCCAGGAGAAGGCTTCATTCTTCCCTGTGGGGTTGGAACACATCGCCCTCCCAGTACACGACATGGATGTGTTTGCCAACCTGGAAGCTCCCGAAAATCAGTATTTTGAGACACTTGTATGATGTATTATTAACTCCATTTTTATCTCGTCCCCTTTCTCTGGAGAATGGAGGTTTGAGGCTGAAAATTCCAAGTTTCTAATCATGGCATGGGTTTTCTGCCTGTCAGACACCTGAGCAGAACCCACCCAGAACCACCTACTTAGTATAAAAGACCCTCTTACCCAGGAATTTCCCAGGGATTTAGGAGCCCAGGATCAGGAATGAAGCAAAGACCAGAATATGTTTTCTGTTGTATTTCTGTGTTCACAGTGGCACATCCCAGGAAGAGGGTCAGGAAGTTCTGCTTCTGCTATCCTAGGATAAGGAGGATTTACAATAAAAACTGTTTACTTCTTTAAAATGTTATAATGTTTTACCCCAACGTGTATGGATTAGATTCGAACTAAAAGGCTGATATGGCTGTAGTGACAAGTATTAGCTTCCACAGCTATTTGAGGGTCTGACCGAGGCAGTTTCTATGACTGTTCATTCTCAGGTCTGGGTGGGGAGTGTAGGCCCCTCCCATGTAGTAGGAGAAAGAGCCCAGGGATCAGAGAAAAGTCTATCTTACAAAAGAACTGGGACTTTGGTCTAAAGTTGCCATAAAAACACAAATTAAATTTGAATTTCAGGGAACAAATAATTTTTTGGACATACTTATATTAACATAATTCTTGATATCATCTGAACTATATCCTGTGTTTTTACCCCAAGACTGGCAGCCCTATCTTAGTCCAGTCATCTAAATGCTTGGAGCTTCAATTTACTCATCTGAGAGATCGAATAATGCCCCCTGTAGAGTGCTGTGCTTAGTATCAACTGGGAACACTGCAAGGGCTGGGGGAGATGTTCTTGACCCTCTTAGGGTTGCAGGGTCTGAAAATGAAACTGACAAAGATTAACCAGAGAAAAGCACACCCATTTATTAATAGGTTTTATGTGATATGGGAGACTTCACAAGGAAGTGAAGACCCAGAGAAGCAGTTGGCCCTGAGCAATTTGTGCTGGGTTTGATAAGGAGTGGACATTTGTGGAGAAATATGACAGGTTCAGGAGTATGAGATAGTGTTGTAAATAGGGGGAACTTATCAAGGCCTGCTCATTAAGATTCCTCTTTCTGTCCCTTTGTCTTCAAAGAAAAGGATTTTCCTTTCCTCTTCGTATAGGGAGGGTACCTCTCACATAAGACTTAAGACAATTAGAAACACTTGATTTTCCTAGCTTACCTTACTGTTATAATACAGCACAAAACATGTGTAATGTACAAAGTATGTGTTAACTGTTTATATTATTGGTAAGTCTTCCAGTAAAAATAAGCAATGATTAGGATAATACTTAAGTTTGGGGGGAGTGAGATGTTTTATGTGTATTCTGATTCTGTGTGATATCAGCTACACAACTCCCCATTTTGTTCAAGGTTCAACTGTATGCACAGATCAACAGAAGTGAGTGGAAAGCCCAGAAGTGACCCAAACCATATACAGTCACTTGCTTTCTGACAAGGGTGGACAAAATTAAATTAGGGAAAGAATTGTCTTCCTTGCTAACGGTGCTGGGCAAATAGCTGTCCATATGCAGATGAATGAAACTGAACCCTTACCACATATCACATACAAAAATTAACTCAGAACAGACAAAGGGCTTACATAATATTTAAAAAACAACAGAGTCTAGAAGAAAACATGAGGATAAACGTTCATGACCTTGGATTTAGCCATGATTTCTCAGATCTGACACCAAAGGACAAGCTACAGAAGAGAGCATAAAATTAAAAACATTTCTGCGTTAAAAGTCACTAACCAGAAAGTGAAAAACAGTCACAGAATGAAAGGAAATATCTCCACGTTGTACATCTAAAAAGAGCCTGTAACCCAGGAAACACCACAAACTAGTACAAGGCAACAAGACAAGACAAATGTTTAAAGTGGATTAAGATTCCAAGTAAGACATACAAATGTTCAACAAGCACATGAAGAGGTCTCACACAGCGTCAGTTGCTATGGAAATGCATATTAGACCACAGAGACCCCCACCCAATGCAAGCACATGGCATTGGCCATACTCAGGAAAATTCAAAATCACATGTTACCAGGGACGCATTGGAATTAGAGCCCCTAACCTTGGCTTGTGGAAATATAAAACATGCAGCTTGTATACAACAGCTTGGCATTTCCTCATAATATATAATACAGTTACCTAATTGTGGATAAAGAACTGATCCTAGATAAATACCACAAAGAAATGAAAATGCTGTTCAAACAGAAACTGGCCCAAGAGTTCTTAGCAGCACTGCTCACCACAGTAAAAAGTTAGAAACAACTCAAATGCCCATCAAGGGATGAACAGATGAACAAAACAGGGTTGATCCATAAACTACATTATTCTGCCAAATATAGAAATAAAGAAGAATGGTCCAAAGCTGATTTGAAAACACTGTGTGTTAAGAGTTTCCCCCAAAACTCGAGCATAGTTAACATATAATTAGCAATTCAATTTCAGGGCATTTGCGCAAATGACAGGAAAGCAGGGACGTAGATATTGCACACCTGTGTTTACAGCTGCATGAGTCACAACAGCCAAAATGTGGAGACGACCCGGGTGTCCAAAGACAGATGAAAGCAATGTTGTCTCTACACAGTGGAGTTAACAAGGAGTCCTAGAACCTGCTGCACAGATGGACCCACAAAGCCATTATGCTCATGGAAATGCGCCCCTCCAAGAAGGACAAATATTATGTGATCCTGCTTATTCAAGGTCCCAGAGAAACCAACTGAGGTAAAGTCTCGGGAACAGTTCCAGAAAAAGGAAACTGCATCAGGATAGTAAGACATGTGCACACAGCTGGTGCGTATGGTGACAGCTGTGGTGGTTCTGTCCATTGCATTATCATGTGACGACCCTAATACTTCCCTCATTTGCAGTCAGATGTTGTTTCCCTGGAAACGTGTCCCTGTTTGGGGTAGACACCACAGAAATTTTGTGTGAAGTGGAAACTGTGGCAAAGTGAGATGCTAGGAAATTCAGTATAAAGTGAATCTGTACTGACACTACAAGTTTTCTGTAGGTTTTAAATTGCTGGAAAGTAAATTAGTTTGCAAAATTACCATAAGAAAAGCACAGCAGACATAACACCCTGTCAAGAGAGGCCAAGCCCTTTCACCCAGTTCAAACAAATGGCACCTTGCAGGGGTCCAGGGCTCATTAGAAGGCCTGTGGAAGGTTCCCCTGCAGCCACTTGGCCTTGGATGTTGGGAAGACCTGGGGTACAAAAAGTGGAATTTTGAAATTCCAATTTCCCGCCCTACTTAACCAAAGACCTGTTAGAACTAAAAATGAATTCAGTAAACTTGTAAGATACCAAACCAACTTATAAAAGTTGTTTGCTTGTATTCACTAATAACGAACCATCAGAGATTAAGAAAATAATGCCCTTTACAAGTGCATCATAAAGAAGAAAGTTTTTTGTAAGAATAAAACAATTCCTACCATTTGCAACAATTTGGATGGTGCTAGAGGGTATTATGCTCAGTGAAATAAGCCAGACGGAAAAAGTCAAGTACCAAATGATTTCACTCATAAGTGGAATGTAAGAATAAAGAAAAAAAAAGCGGAAGAAACAATCCAGCAGCAGATTCACAGAACACAAGAATGGACTAACAGTTACCAAAGAGAAAGGCCCTGGGGAGGGAGGGTGGGAAGGGAGGGTAAGCGGGGAAAGGCATTATGATTAGCACACATAATGTGCCAGGAGAGGTATGGGGAGGGCTGTCCAACACAGAGAAGACTAGTGATTCTACAGCATCTTACTACACTGATGGTCAGTGACTGTAATTGGGTGTGTGCTGAGGATTTGATGATGGGGGGAAACTAGTAACCATAATGTTGCTCATGTCATTGTAGATTAATGATACCAAAGAAATAAATAAATAAGACTAAAGTGCTGTGGAAAAAACTGTAGTATTTCCAAAGTATCTCACCTAGTCTTCGTGCATCTCCACATCAGTAGGTGCTTCCAAGAAGTGAAGAGAATTAGTCCATCTCTCTATCAACAGGTAATTACGAGGGCGAGAGAGGGCATATTTGGACTGGAGAAGTTTGGTGGGGCCCCTTCTTCTGAAGCCTGGTTGTGACAGACACGGGCAAGCCGAAGTGGATGACTACTAGTAAGTAACAAATGGGTTTCTCCCACTTTATTTCACCTTTTGAATGATTTCGGCTCAAAGATATTTAGTTCAGGAATTTTCTTCAGAAGTTACAGGTACCTAAGAACAAACTTAACCGAGGAGGGGGAGACCTGAAAATTGTGGACCCTGCAGACGTGGACGGGAAGAGTTAGGTTGTTACAAGTCCCTCCACACACAGCAATGTGCACAACCCCTGCGAACCTCACCAAAATTCCATCGCACTTCTCACAGAAATCAAGCAAACACCCTGCAGGCTTGGTGGAACTGCACGGAACCCCAAACCCACAGCCGTCCTGGGAAAGTGGAGCAGGAGCATGGCGCCCTATCATCCCATTACAATGCAGTGCTGCAGCAACCGAGACCCCGTGTAGCGCCCAAGCAGAAGTGGGTGTGGTAACAGAACACGGGGCTCCCTCTGCTTCACCAATCCGGCTCTTCCCTTGGAGGTAGCACACGAGGCCCGGGCACAGGCCACGGATGGGGGGCAGCCCTTGGGAAGCTGGGCTGTGTCTGTGCCGTGCTGAGCCTGGGGGAAGCCTCACAGGCGGTCCTCACACAGTGGACACTTCTCAGGAACCCACCCTGTGTGCTCGGCACACCGCAAGACCTGGACCCCAGGTAAGCAGGCCATTCAGCAACCAAGTCCCCTCTGCTCCACTACCGTCTCAGAGCCTTGTCAGGAAGGACGCCTGGAGCCTGGAGGGCCTACAGCAGGTGGGGCCAATCCACCCACCGCACGGGCTCCCGGGGACGCGCTGGCCGAGACTCACTCGCCCCGGCACGGACTCAGCTGTGTCCCGGACTCACCCGCCCCCTCAACTAGACCCGTCTTGTCAGACGCTCCCCCAAATTCAACTGCGACCCCTTTCCCTGCCGCAGGCCTTCCTCCAAAGGCCCGTGAAGGGGAGTGCTCTGCAGGCGACGCACGGGGAGCCTCTCCTCACCTTTCCGTCCAGTGGCTCCTCAGAAAACAGAGCTTTCATGGCGGCCGCGGACGGCAGTGTCCTGGACAGTGCCGCACGGGAGCCTGCGGAAACCCGGCTGCCGCCAGAGCCAGAAGGATGTCCTGGGGCCTGACTGCGCATGAGCCACGCAGGTCCACAGACAGGGCAAAGCCGTCACCTGAGGGCCACAGTGGGCGGAGTACACCCACTTATTTCTAAGTTTTATGTGATAGGGGCCGAGGGCTCACAGCTCGAGGAAGGATAGAGAGATAGAAGGATATATAGAAAGATAGATAGATATACAGACAGACAGAGCAATAAATAGATACAGATACACATCGATTGACACAAAGCTGTTCATCATAACCAGGAGATGAATGGTTACAGCACATAGCTAATCTACAAACAAAAAGGAAAAATGAAATCCAGTTTACAAAGTGCAGTAAGCAGCCATAAGAAGAAAACAAATCCTACCATTTGCAATGACGTGGATGGAGCTAGACGGTATTATGTTCAGAGAAATACGTCAGGCGGAGAAAGACAAGTATCAAATGATTTCACTCATGTGTGGAGTATAACAACAAAGAAAAACTGAAGGAAAAAAACAGAAGCAGACTCACAGAACGCGAGAGTTGACTGAAAGTTGCCAAAGGGAAAAGGACTGAGCAGGGAGGTTCTGAAGGGAGGGATAAGTTTGGGGAGAAAGAATGGGGACATTAGGATTAGCATGTATATTGCTAGGGGTCGGGACGGCATGGGGAGTGCTGTCAACACAGAGAAGTCTATTAGAGATTATACAGCATCTTACTACTCGCTGATGGACAGCGACTGAAGAGGATTTTCGGGGGACTTGGTGAAGGGGAGCATAGTAAACATAATGTTCTTCACGTAATCGTAGACTAATGATAACAAAAAAAATTTTTTAAGTGCAATAAGGGCACAGCACTGCATCATCAGAATAAAAGGTCAGGCTCTGAGAGCAGCAAACAAAAGACACAGGGTTAAAAGAATGGATGAAAACTCAAGAAACCTACGTGCTTCCTTACAGGAGACTCATCTGAGATAAAAGTAAACAGACAAACTACAAGCTGAAGGTGTGGGGACAAGTACCCTACAGGTGTGAAACTGAAAAACAAACAATCCAATAAATGGATTGTGTTTGAGCCCCCAGAGAGGGTCAACAGTAAATAGCCCTATCTTGCCATCGTGAATATTTTTTTTGTTTTCAGCAGGGACCAGCCATAGATTTATTGGTGCAGCAGTGTCCTTCTCATTTTCTCTCACCTCTACAACTGTGTTGCTGTAATAATTAACATCTGTGACTTTGAAATCGGTGGTTTTTATGATCTTCACGAATGTGAAGTAATAACCACCTAAAGAGGGAAGTTTGGACACTCAAATAAACATGTCACTCCACAATACACTCTTAGCTCCCAACTGCTCCTGTCTAGAAATTGGTGTTCCTTTTTATTTTAACATCCGTCCTATCAGCAGTGATCACGCCGATGTCCTTCAAACATGGTGGTGTGGAAAGCAACAAGTTTACTTTTCTGTCGACAACAGGCCCAGAAGAAGGATACTTGTGGCCTTCAGGGAGCACTTAGTCAATTAATGTGGCTAAATACAGACAGCAAATGAGAAGGAGATGAAAGAGGACAGTGGGTAGAGACACGGTTGCAATTTCCTGCACAACCATTTCCTGCTTTTCTAGGAACACATGGCCGACTAGATCAGCAAGTGTCTCAGTGAACCCTGTGCTCTCCCTAAATATTAGTTACATTGCAGTATTTTTGGAAGCATAATGTAGGAAAGTGTCTTAGGGTATGTCGTTAAATGTTCTGTACACAAGGACAGATGGGCAGACAAAAAGCTGATAGATTGATTGATTTTTTGATAGATAGATCGACAGACAGATAGATAGATAAAGGTACATATCGATTAACACAAAGATATTGCTCATATCCTTGAGAGCAATGATTGAAGCACATAGCGAAACTACAAAGAAAAAAGAAGAATAAAATCCAGTTTAAAAAGTGCAGTAAGCAGCCATAAGAAGAAAACAAATCCTATCATTGGCAATAACGTGGATGGAGCTAGAGGGTATTATGCCCAGTCAAATAGGCCAGTCGGAGATATAGATGTACCAAATGATTTCACTCATATGTGTAGTATGATAACAAAGAAAAACTGATGGTAAAAACAGCAGAAGACACACAGTACCTGAGTGTGGAGTAACAGTTACCAAAGAGAAAGGGTCTGGGTAGGATTTGTGGGAAGGGAGTAATAAGGACGGGGAAAAGGAAAAGGGGGCATTAGGATTAGCATGAATAATGTGTAGGGTGTACGGGCAAGGGGAGGTCTATACAACACAGAGAAGACAAGTAGTGATTCTACAGCATCTTACTAAACGCTGACGGACAGCGACTGTAACTGGGATTTGGTGAGGACTTTGTGAAGGGGGTAGACTAGTAAACATAATGTTCTGCATGTGATTGTATATTAATGAGAAAAATAAAAATTGTCAAAGTGCAGTAAGAGCATAGCTGTCAAATATCAGAATAAAGGTACAGGCTTTCACTGCTCCAATCAAATGACACAGGGTTAGAAGAACTGATGAAAACTCAAGATGACCTAAATGCTCCCTTACTTTAGACTCACTTGAGATCCAAGGACACAGAAAAATACAAGCTGAAGGGGCGGGGACTGGTACCCTATACAAGTGTATCTGAGAAACAAAGAAACAAATGGATTCTGTTTGAGTCCCCAGAGACAGTCACTAGAAAATAGTCCTACCTAGCCACCATGAATTCTTTTTGTTTGGTTTCAGCAGTGCCCACGTATACATTTAGTGGTACTGTAATGTCCTTCTCATTTTTTCTCACATCAACCAATGAATTGCTGTAATAATATGCGTCTTGGCTTTTGAAATCACTTAGTTTTATGAGGTTCACGATTGTAAAGAAGTAATAACCACATAAAGAGTGAAGTTTGGATACTCAACCAAACACGTGTCTCCACAACACACACTTTGCTCACAAATGCTCCTGTATAGAAATAGGTGTTCCTTCTTATTTGTCCCTCCTCCTATCAGCGGTGAACACGCCAATGTCCCTCAAACATGGTGGTGAGTAAAGCACCAAGTATACTTTTATGTCTACAACAGGAACAGAGGAAGTATACTTGTGGTCTTCAGTGAGCACTTAGTCAATGAATGTGGCTAAATACAGTTAGTAAGCGAGAAGGAGGTTTAAGAGGACAGAGATATGGGTTCAAGTCCCTGCACCACCATTTACTGGTTTAGTAAGCACACGCGGCTGACTAGATCTGCAATTGACTCAGTGAGCCCAGTGCTCTCCCTATGGCCTAGTGACCTTGGAATGTTTTTGGAAGCATAATGTAGCGAAGTGACATAGGTGATGTTGTTAACTGTTCTGTACATAAGGATAGATGGGCAGACAGAAAGATGATTGATTCATAGATAGACAGATAGATAGATGTCAGATGAGAGATAGACGATACACATAATAGATAGAAGACAGGAAGCTAGATAGATGGATAGATAGAGAGAAGAATAGAGTCATAGACAGAAAAATATAAAGAAAGTTTAATAGATATAGAGAGAGACAGAGTGATAGGTAGATATATATACATATCGATTGACACAAAGCTGTTGCTCATAACCAGGAGATGAATGGTGAAATCACAAAGCTATACTACAAACAAATAGGAAGTATGAAATCCAGTTTACAAAGTGCAGTAAGCAGCCATAAGAAGAAAACAAATCCTACCATTTGCAATGACGTGGATGGAGCTAGACGGTAGTATGTTCAGAGAAATAGGTCAGGCGGAGAAAGACAAGTATCAACTGATTTTACGCATGTGCGGAGTATAACAACAAAGAAAAACTGAAGGAAAAAAACAGTAGCAGACTCACAGAACCGAGAGTTGACTAAAAGTTGCCAAAGGGAAAATAATGGGCAGGGTGGTTCTCAAGGGAGGGATAAGTGTGGGGAGAAAGAATGGGGGCATTAGGATTAGCATGTATAATGCGTGGTGTTGGGTGTGCATGGGGAGTACTGTACAACACAAAGAAGACTAGTAGAGATCATATAGCATCTTACTACTCACTGATGGACAGCGACTGTAACAGGGTTTTTGGGGGGGACATGGTGAAGGGTTCTACAGCATCCAAATGCGCTGATCGACATTGACTGAGGAGGTTTTTCAGGGGGACTTGGTGAAGGGGGGAGCACAGTAATCATAATGTTCTTCACGTGATTGTAGATTAATGATAAAAAAATACTTTCAGTGCAATAAGTGCACTGCTCTGAATAATCAGAATAAAAGGTCAGGCCCTGAGTGCTGCAAACAAAAGACACAGGGTTAAAAGAACGGATGAAAACTCAAGAAACCTACGTGCTTCCTTACAGGAGACTCACTTTAGATCCAAGGACTCAGACAAACTGCAAGCTGAAAGTGTAGGGACAAGTACCTTTCACGAGTGAAACTGAAAAACAAACAGTGGAATAAATGGATTCTGTCTGAGCCCCCAGAGACATTCAGTAGAAAATAGCCGTATCTGGCCACAGTGAATTCTTTTTGTTTGTTTTCAGCAGTTCCCAGCCATAGATTTAGTGGTGCAGCAACGTCCTTCTTGTTTTCTCTCACCTCAACAACTGAGTTGCTGTAAAAATAAGCATCTGGGCATTTGAAATCGGTGGGTTTTATGATCTTCACGAATGTGAAGTAATAACCAACTAAAGAGGGAAGTTTGGACACTCAAATAAACATGTCACTCCACAATACACTCTTAGCTCCCAACTGCTCCTGTCTAGAAATTGGTGTTCCTTTTTATTTGACCCTCCGTCCTATCCACAGTTATCATGCTGATGTCCTTTTAAACATGGTAGTGATCAAAGCAACAAGTTTACTTTTCTGTTGACAACAGGCCTGGAGGAAGGATACTTGTGGTTTTCAGGGAGAACTTAGTCAATGAATGTGGCTAAATACAGATAGCAATTTAGAAGGAGATGAAAGAGGACAGAGGATAGAGACACGGGTATATCTCCCTGCACAACCATTTACTGGTTTTGTAGCACACGTGGCCGACACGACCTGAAAGTGTCTCGGTGAACCCAGTGCTCTCCCTACAGTATAGTTACCTTGCAGGATTTTTGGAAGCATAATGTAGGAAAGTGACATAGGCTATGTCGTTAACTGTTCTGTACACAAGGACAGATGGGCAGACAAATGATGATTAATTGATTGGTTGATTGATAGATAGATAGATAGACAGACAGACAGATAGATATATGTACATATCGTTTAACAAAAAGCTATTGCTCATAACCAAGAGAGCAATGGTTGAAGCACATAGCGAAACTAAAAAGAAAAAAGAAGAATAAAATCCAGTTTAAAAAGTGCAGTAAGCAGCCATAAGAAGAAAACAAATCCTATCATTGGCAATAACGTGGATGGAACTAGAGGGTATTATGCTCAGTCTAATAGGCCAGTCGGAGAAATACATGTACCAAATGATTTCACTCATGTGTGGAGTACGACGACAAAAAAAAACTGAATGAAAAAACAGCAGCAGACACACAGAACCCGTGAGTGGACTAACAGTTACCAAAGAGCAAGGGACTGGGTAGGGTTTGTGGGAAGGGAGTGATAATGGCGGGAAAAAAGAATGGGGTCATTAGGATTAGCAAGAATAATGTGTAGGGTGTAGGGTCATGGGGAGGGTTTTACAACACGGAGAAGACAAGTAGTGATTCTACAGCATCTTAATGCATGCTGATGGATATCGACTGTAACTGGGATTTGGCGAGGACTTGGTGAAGGGGGTAGACTAGTAAACATAATGTTCTGCATGTGATTGTATATTGATGAGAACAAAAAAATATTTCAAAGTGCAGTAACAGCATAGCTCTCAAATTACAAAAATAATAGTAGAGGCTTTGACTGCTCCAATGAAAAGACACACAGTTAGAAGAACTGATGAAAACTGAAGAGCACCTGCGTGCTCCCTTACTGGAGACTCACTTGAATTCCAAGGACACAGACAAACTACAAGCTGAAGGGGTGCGGACAGGTACCCTATACAAGTGAATCTGAGAAACAAAGAAACAAATGGATTCTGTTTGTGTCCCCAGAGACAGTCACTAGAAAATAGTCCTACCTAGCCACCGTGAATTCTTTTTGTTTGGTTTCAGCAGTGACCAGGTATAGATTTAGTGGTACTGCAATGTCCTTCTCATTTTTTCTCACATCAACAAATGAATTGCTGAAATAATATGCGTCATGGCTTTGAAATCACTGGGTTTTATGATGTTCATGACTGTAATAAGTAATAACCACATAAAGAGGGAAGTATGGACACTCAACCAAACACGTCTCTCCACAACAAACACTTTGCTCCCAAATGTTCCTGTCTTGAAATAGGTGTTCCTTTTTATTTGTCAATCCTCCTATCAGTGGTGAACACGCCAATATCCCTCAAACATGGTGGTGAGTAAAGCACCAAGTACACATTTCTGTCTTCAACAGGCCCAGAGGAAGTGTACTTGCAGTCTTTAGTGAGGACTTAGTCAATGAGTGTGGCTAAATACAGTTAGCAAGCGAGAAGGAGTTTTAAGAGGACAGAGGACAGAGATACGGGTTCAAGTCCCTGCAACACCATTTAATGGTTTTGTAAGCACACGCGGCTGACCTGATCTGCAACTGTCTCAGTGAGCCCGTTGCTCTCCCTACGGCCTAGTGACCTTGCAATGTTTTTGGAAGCATAATGTAGGGTAGTGACATAGGTGATGTTGTTAACTCTTCTGTACATAAGGATAGATGGGCAGACAGAAAGATGATTGATTCATAGATAGACAGATAGATAGATGACAGATGATAAACAGATGATACACATGACAGATAGATGATAAGAAGCTAGACAGATGGATAGATAGAGAGAAGGATAGAGAGATAGATAGATAGAAGGATATATAGAAAGATAGATAAATATACAGACAGACAGAGAGATAGATAGATACAGATACATATCGATTGACACAAAGCTGTTGCTCATAACCAGGAGATGAATGGTGAAATCATATAGCTAAACTACAAATAAAAAGGAAGAATGAAACCCTGTTTACAAAGTGCAGTATGCATCCATAAGAAGAAAACAAATCCTACCATTTGCAATGACGTGGATGGAGCTAGACGGTAGTATGTTCAGAGAAATAGGTCAGGCGGCGAAAGACAAGTATCAAATGATTTCACTCATGTGTGGAGTATAACAACAAAGAAAAACTGAAGGAAAAAAACAGCAGCAGACGCACAGAACCGGAGAGTTGACTAAAAGTTGCCAAAGGGAAAAGAACTGGGCAGGGTGGTTCTGAAGGAAGGGATAAGTGCGGGGAGAAAGAATGGGGGCATTAGGATTAGCATGTATATTGTGTGGGGTCGGGGGGGCATGGGGAGTGCTGTCAACACAGAGAAGACTAGTACAGATTATATAGCATCTTACTACTCGCTGATTGACAGCGACTGTAATGGTGTCTGTGAAGGGGTACATGGTGAAGGGGTCTAAAGCATCCAACTATGCTGATGGACAGCGACTCTAAGAGGTTTTTGGATGTGGACTTGGTGAAGGGGGAGCATAGTAAACATAATATTCTTCACGTGATTGTACATTAATGATAACAAAAAAAATTTTTTTTAAGTGCAATAAGGGCACAGCTCTGAATCATCAGAATTAAAGGTCAGGCTCTGAGTGCTGCAAACAAAAGACACAGGATTAAAAGAAAGGATGAAAATTCAAAAAACCTACGTGCTTCCTTACAGGAGACTCACTTGAGATGCAAGGACACAGACAAACTTCAAGCTGAAGGTGTGGGGACAAGTACCCTACACGAGTGAAACTGAAACACAAACAATCAAACAAATGGATTCTGTTTGAGCCCCCAGAGACAGTCAACAGTAAATAGCCGTATCTGGCCATCGTGAATTTTTTTGTTTGTTTTCAGCAGGGCCCAGCCATAGATTTAGTGGTGCAGCAACGTCCTTGTCATTTTCTCTCACCTCAACAACTGAGTTGCTGTAATATTAAGAATCTGGGCCATTGAAATCGGTGGGTTTTATGATCTTCACGAATGTGAAGTAATAACCAAGTAAAGAGGGAAGTTTGGACACTCAAATAAACATGTCACTCCACAATACACTCTTAGCTCCCTACTGCTCCTGTCTAGAAATTGGTGTTAGTTTTTATTTGACCCTCCATCCTATCCGCAGTGATCATGCCGATGTCCTTCAAAAATGGTGGTAATCAAAGCAAGAAGTTTAATTTTCTGTAGACTACAGGCCCAGAGGAAGGATACTTGTGGTCTTCAGGGATCACTTTCTCACTGAATGTGGCTAAATAAAGTCACCAAGCGAGCAGGAAGTATAATAGGACAGAGGACAGAGATACGGTTTCAAGTCCTTTCACCTCCATTTACTGGTTTTGTAAGCACACGTGGCTGACTCTAACTCAAAGTGTATCGGTGAACACAGTGCTCTCCTTATGGCTTAGTTACCTTGCAAGATTTCTGGAAGCATAATGTAGGGAAGAGACATAGGCTAAGTTGTTAACTTTTCTGTACAGAAGGATTGTTGTGCAGAAAAAAAGATGATTGATTCATAGATAGATGTTTAGACAGACGACAGATGAAAGAATGACAGATAGGTACATAGATTGACAGATGATAGACATCATAGATAGATGATAGGAAGATAGATAGACAGATACATAGATACATACATACATAGATACATAGATGGACAGACAGACCGTTAGATAGATAGATACAGATACATATCGATTGACACAAAGATATTTTTCATAACCAGGAGTTGAATGGTGAATAACATAGCTAAACTACAAAGAAAAAGGAAGAATGAAATCCAGTTTAAAGAGTGCAGTAAGCAGCCTTAAGGAGAAAACAAATACTACCATTTGCAATGACGTGGACAGAGCTAGACGGTAGTATGTTCAGAGAAATAGGCCAGGCGGAGAAAGACAAGTTCCAAGTGATTTCACTCATGTGTGGAGTATAACAACAAAGGAAAACTGAAGGAAAAAAACAGCAGCAGACTCACAGAACCCGAGAGTTGACTAAAAGTTACCAAAGGGAAAAGCACTGGGCAGGGTGGGTCTGAAGGGATGGATACGTGTGGGGAGAAAGAATGGGGGCATTAGGATATGCATGTATAATGCATGGGGTTTGGTGTGCATGGGGAGTACTGTACAACACAGAGGACTAGTAGAGATCATATAGAATCTTACTACTCACTGATGGACAGTGAATGTAACGGGGTCTCTGGGGGGGGACATGGTGAAGGGTTCTATAGCATTCAACTACGCTGATCGACAGTGACTGAAGAGGTTTTTCGGGGAGAGTTGGTGAAGGGGGGAGCACAGTAAACATAATGTTCTTCACGTGATTGATGATTAATGATAAAAAAAATACTTAAATGCAATAAGTGCACTGCTCTGAATCATCAGAATAAAAGGTCAGGCACTGAGTTCTGCAAACAAAAGACACAGGGTTAAAAGAACGGATGAAAACTCAAGAGACCTACGTGCTTCCTTACAGGAGACTCACTTTAGATCCAAGGACTCAGACAAACTGCAAGCTGAAAGTGTAGGGACAAGTACCTTTCACGAGTGAAACTGAAAAACAAACAATGAAACAAATGGATTCTGTTTGAGCCCCCAGAGACATTCAGTAGAAAATAGCCCTATCTGGCCACCGTGAATGCTTTTTGTTTGTTTTCAGCAGTTCCCAGCCATAGATTTAGTGGTGCAGCAACGTCCTTCTTGTTTTCTCTCACCTCAACAACTGAGTTGCTGCAAAAATAAGCATCTGGGCATTTGAAATCGGTGGGTTTTATGATCTTCACGAATGTGAAGTAATAACCAACTAAAGAGGGAAGTTTGGACACACAAATAAACATGTCACTCCACAATACACTCTTAGCTCCCAACTGCTCCTGTCTAGAAATTGGTGTTCCTTTTTATTGGACCCTCCGTCCTATCCGCAGTTATCATGCTGATGTCCTTTTAAACATGGTAGTGATCAAAGCAACAAGTTTACTTTTCTGTTGACAACAGGCCTGGAGGAAGGATACTTGTGGTTTTCAGGGAGAACTTAGTCAATGAATGTGGCTAAATACAGATAGCAATTTAGAAGGAGATGAAAGAGGACAGAGGATAGAGACACGGGTATATCTCCCTGCACAACCATTTACTGGTTTTGTAGCACACGTGGCCGACACGACCTGAAAGTGTCTCGGTGAACCCAGTGCTCTCCCTACAGTATAGTTACCTTGCAGGATTTTTGGAAGCATAATGTAGGAAAGTGACATAGGCTATGTCGTTAACTGTTCTGTACACAAGGACAGATGGGCAGACAAATGATGATTAATTGATTGGTTGATTGATAGATAGATAGATAGACAGACAGACAGATAGATATAGGTACATATCGTTTAACAAAAAGCTATTGCTCATAACCAAGAGAGCAATGGTTGAAGCACATAGCGAAACTAAAAAGAAAAAAGAAGAATAAAATCCAGTTTAAAAAGTGCAGTAAGCAGCCATAAGAAGAAAACAAATCCTATCATTGGCAATAACGTGGATGGAACTAGAGGGTATTATGCTCAGTCTAATAGGCCAGTCGGAGAAATACATGTACCAAATGATTTCACTCATGTGTGGAGTACGACGACAAAAAAAAACTGAATGAAAAAACAGCAGCAGACACACAGAACCCGTGAGTGGACTAACAGTTACCAAAGAGCAAGGGACTGGGTAGGGTTTGTGGGAAGGGAGTGATAATGGCGGGAAAAAAGAATGGGGTCATTAGGATTAGCAAGAATAATGTGTAGGGTGTAGGGTCATGGTGAGGGTTTTACAACACGGAGAAGACAAGTAGTGATTCTACAGCATCTTAATGCATGCTGATGGATATCGACTGTAACTGGGATTTGGCGAGGACTTGGTGAAGGGGGTAGACTAGTAAACATAATGTTCTGCATGTGATTGTATATTGATGAGAACAAAAAAATATTTCAAAGTGCAGTAACAGCATAGCTCTCAAATTACAAAAATAATAGTAGAGGCTTTGACTGCTCCAATGAAAAGACACACAGTTAGAAGAACTGATGAAAACTGAAGAGCACCTGCATGCTCCCTTACTGGAGACTCACTTGAATTCCAAGGACACAGACAAACTACAAGCTGAAGGGGTGCGGACAGGTACCCTATACAAGTGAATCTGAGAAACAAAGAAACAAATGGATTCTGTTTGTGTCCCCAGAGACAGTCACTAGAAAATAGTCCTACCTAGCCACCGTGAATTCTTTTTGTTTGGTTTCAGCAGTGACCAGGTATAGATTTAGTGGTACTGCAATGTCCTTCTCATTTTTTCTCACATCAACAAATGAATTGCTGAAATAATATGCGTCATGGCTTTGAAATCACTGGGTTTTATGATGTTCATGACTGTAATAAGTAATAACCACATAAAGAGGGAAGTATGGACACTCAACCAAACACGTCTCTCCACAACAAACACTTTGCTCCCAAATGTTCCTGTCTTGAAATAGGTGTTCCTTTTTATTTGTCAATCCTCCTATCAGTGGTGAACACGCCAATATCCCTCAAACATGGTTGTGAGTAAAGCACCAAGTACACATTTCTGTCTTCAACAGCCCCAGAGGAAGTGTACTTGCAGTCTTTAGTGAGGACTTAGTCAATGAGTGTGGCTAAATACAGTTAGCAAGCGAGAAGGAGTTTTAAGAGGACAGAGGACAGAGATACGGGTTCAAGTCCCTGCAACACCATTTAATGGTTTTGTAAGCACACGCGGCTGACCTGATCTGCAACTGTCTCAGTGAGCCCGTTGCTCTCCCTACGGCCTAGTGACCTTGCAATGTTTTTGGAAGCATAATGTAGGGTAGTGACATAGGTGATGTTGTTAACTCTTCTGTACATAAGGATAGATGGGCAGACAGAAAGATGATTGATTCATAGATAGACAGATAGATAGATGACAGATGATAAACAGATGATACACATGACAGATAGATGATAAGAAGCTAGACAGATGGATAGATAGAGAGAAGGATAGAGAGATAGATAGATAGAAGGATATATAGAAAGATAGATAAATATACAGACAGACAGAGAGATAGATAGATACAGATACATATCGATTGACACAAAGCTGTTGCTCATAACCAGGAGATGAATGGTGAAATCATATAGCTAAACTACAAATAAAAAGGAAGAATGAAACCCTGTTTACAAAGTGCAGTATGCATCCATAAGAAGAAAACAAATCCTACCATTTGCAATGACGTGGATGGAGCTAGACGGTAGTATGTTCAGAGAAATAGGTCAGGCGGCGAAAGACAAGTATCAAATGATTTCACTCATGTGTGGAGTATAACAACAAAGAAAAACTGAAGGAAAAAAACAGCAGCAGACGCACAGAACCGGAGAGTTGACTAAAAGTTGCCAAAGGGAAAAGAACTGGGCAGGGTGGTTCTGAAGGAAGGGATAAGTGCGGGGAGAAAGAATGGGGGCATTAGGATTAGCATGTATATTGTGTGGGGTCGGGGGGGGCATGGGGAGTGCTGTCAACACAGAGAAGACTAGTACAGATTATATAGCATCTTACTACTCGCTGATTGACAGCGACTGTAATGGTGTCTGTGAAGGGGTACATGGTGAAGGGGTCTAAAGCATCCAACTATGCTGATGGACAGCGACTCTAAGAGGTTTTTGGATGTGGACTTGGTGAAGGGGGAGCATAGTAAACATAATATTCTTCACGTGATTGTACATTAATGATAACAAAAAAAATTTTTTTAAGTGCAATAAGGGCACAGCTCTGAATCATCAGAATTAAAGGTCAGGCTCTGAGTGCTGCAAACAAAAGACACAGGATTAAAAGAAAGGATGAAAATTCAAAAAACCTACGTGCTTCCTTACAGGAGACTCACTTGAGATGCAAGGACACAGACAAACTTCAAGCTGAAGGTGTGGGGACAAGTACCCTACACGAGTGAAACTGAAACACAAACAATCAAACAAATGGATTCTGTTTGAGCCCCCAGAGACAGTCAACAGTAAATAGCCGTATCTGGCCATCGTGAATTTTTTTGTTTGTTTTCAGCAGGGCCCAGCCATAGATTTAGTGGTGCAGCAACGTCCTTGTCATTTTCTCTCACCTCAACAACTGAGTTGCTGTAATATTAAGAATCTGGGCCATTGAAATCGGTGGGTTTTATGATCTTCACGAATGTGAAGTAATAACCAAGTAAAGAGGGAAGTTTGGACACTCAAATAAACATGTCACTCCACAATACACTCTTAGCTCCCTACTGCTCCTGTCTAGAAATTGGTGTTAGTTTTTATTTGACCCTCCATCCTATCCGCAGTGATCATGCCGATGTCCTTCAAAAATGGTGGTAATCAAAGCAAGAAGTTTAATTTTCTGTAGACTACAGGCCCAGAGGAAGGATACTTGTGGTCTTCAGGGATCACTTTCTCACTGAATGTGGCTAAATAAAGTCACCAAGCGAGCAGGAAGTATAATAGGACAGAGGACAGAGATACGGTTTCAAGTCCTTTCACCTCCATTTACTGGTTTTGTAAGCACACGTGGCTGACTCTACCTCAAAGTGTATCGGTGAACACAGTGCTCTCCTTATGGCTTAGTTACCTTGCAAGATTTCTGGAAGCATAATGTAGGGAAGAGACATAGGCTAAGTTGTTAACTTTTCTGTACAGAAGGATTGTTGTGCAGAAAAAAAGATGATTGATTCATAGATAGATGTTTAGACAGACGACAGATGAAAGAATGACAGATAGGTACATAGATTGACAGATGATAGACATCATAGATAGATGATAGGAAGATAGATAGACAGATACATAGATACATACATACATAGATACATAGATGGACAGACAGACCGTTAGATAGATAGATACAGATACATATCGATTGACACAAAGATATTTTTCATAACCAGGAGTTGAATGGTGAATAACATAGCTAAACTACAAACAAAAAGGAAGAATGAAATCCAGTTTAAAGAGTGCAGTAAGCAGCCTTAAGGAGAAAACAAATACTACCATTTGCAATGACGTGGACAGAGCTAGACGGTAGTATGTTCAGAGAAATAGGCCAGGCGGAGAAAGACAAGTTCCAAGTGCTTTCACTCATGTGTGGAGTATAACAACAAAGGAAAACTGAAGGAAAAAAACAGCAGCAGACTCACAGAACCCGAGAGTTGACTAAAAGTTACCAAAGGGAAAAGCACTGGGCAGGGTGGGTCTGAAGGGATGGATACGTGTGGGGAGAAAGAATGGGGGCATTAGGATATGCATGTATAATGCATGGGGTTGGGTGTGCATGGGGAGTACTGTACAACACAGAGGACTAGGAGAGATCATATAGAATCTTACTCCTCACTGATGGACAGTGAATGTAACGGGGTCTCTGGGGGGGGACATGGTGAAGGGTTCTATAGCATTCAACTACGCTGATCGACAGTGACTGAAGAGGTTTTTCGGGGAGAGTTGGTGAAGGGGGGAGCACAGTAAACATAATGTTCTTCACGTGATTGATGATTAATGATAAAAAAAATACTTAAATGCAATAAGTGCACTGCTCTGAATCATCAGAATAAAAGGTCAGGCACTGAGTTCTGCAAACAAAAGACACAGGGTTAAAAGAACGGATGAAAACTCAAGAGACCTACGTGCTTCCTTACAGGAGACTCACTTTAGATCCAAGGACTCAGACAAACTGCAAGCTGAAAGTGTAGGGACAAGTACCTTTCACGAGTGAAACTGAAAAACAAACAATGAAACAAATGGATTCTGTTTGAGCCCCCAGAGACATTCAGTAGAAAATAGCCCTATCTGGCCACCGTGAATGCTTTTTGTTTGTTTTCAGCAGTTCCCAGCCATAGATTTAGTGGTGCAGCAACGTCCTTCTTGTTTTCTCTCACCTCAACAACTGAGTTGCTGCAAAAATAAGCATCTGGGCATTTGAAATCGGTGGGTTTTATGATCTTCACGAATGTGAAGTAATAACCAACTAAAGAGGGAAGTTTGGACACTCAAATAAACATGTCACTCCACAATACACTCTTAGCTCCCAACTGCTCCTGTCTAGAAATTGGTGTTCCTTTTTATTGGACCCTCCGTCCTATCCGCAGTTATCATGCTGATGTCCTTTTAAACATGGTAGTGATCAAAGCAACAAGTTTACTTTTCTGTTGACAACAGGCCTGGAGGAAGGATACTTGTGGTTTTCAGGGAGAACTTAGTCAATGAATGTGGCTAAATACAGATAGCAATTTAGAAGGAGATGAAAGAGGACAGAGGATAGAGACACGGGTATATCTCCCTGCACAACCATTTACTGGTTTTGTAGCACACGTGGCCGACACGACCTGAAAGTGTCTCGGTGAACCCAGTGCTCTCCCTACAGTATAGTTACCTTGCAGGATTTTTGGAAGCATAATGTAGGAAAGTGACATAGGCTATGTCGTTAACTGTTCTGTACACAAGGACAGATGGGCAGACAAATGATGATTAATTGATTGGTTGATTGATAGATAGATAGATAGACAGACAGACAGATAGATATAGGTACATATCGTTTAACAAAAAGCTATTGCTCATAACCAAGAGAGCAATGGTTGAAGCACATAGCGAAACTAAAAAGAAAAAAGAAGAATAAAATCCAGTTTAAAAAGTGCAGTAAGCAGCCATAAGAAGAAAACAAATCCTATCATTGGCAATAACGTGGATGGAACTAGAGGGTATTATGCTCAGTCTAATAGGCCAGTCGGAGAAATACATGTACCAAATGATTTCACTCATGTGTGGAGTACGACGACAAAAAAAAACTGAATGAAAAAACAGCAGCAGACACACAGAACCCGTGAGTGGACTAACAGTTACCAAAGAGCAAGGGACTGGGTAGGGTTTGTGGGAAGGGAGTGATAATGGCGGGAAAAAAGAATGGGGTCATTAGGATTAGCAAGAATAATGTGTAGGGTGTACGGTCATGGGGAGGGTTTTACAACACGGAGAAGACAAGTAGTGATTCTACAGCATCTTAATGCATGCTGATGGATATCGACTGTAACTGGGATTTGGCGAGGACTTGGTGAAGGGGGTAGACTAGTAAACATAATGTTCTGCATGTGATTGTATATTGATGAGAACAAAAAAATATTTCAAAGTGCAGTAACAGCATAGCTCTCAAATTACAAAACTAATAGTAGAGGCTTTGACTGCTCCAATGAAAAGACACACAGTTAGAAGAACTGATGAAAACTGAAGAGCACCTGCGTGCTCCCTTACTGGAGACTCACTTGAATTCCAAGGACACAGACAAACTACAAGCTGAAGGGGTGCGGACAGGTACCCTATACAAGTGAATCTGAGAAACAAAGAAACAAATGGATTCTGTTTGTGTCCCCAGAGACAGTCACTAGAAAATAGTCCTACCTAGCCACCGTGAATTCTTTTTGTTTGGTTTCAGCAGTGACCAGGTATAGATTTAGTGGTACTGCAATGTCCTTCTCATTTTTTCTCACATCAACAAATGAATTGCTGAAATAATATGCGTCATGGCTTTGAAATCACTGGGTTTTATGATGTTCATGACTGTAATAAGTAATAACCACATAAAGAGGGAAGTATGGACACTCAACCAAACACGTCTCTCCACAACAAACACTTTGCTCCCAAATGTTCCTGTCTTGAAATAGGTGTTCCTTTTTATTTGTCAATCCTCCTATCAGTGGTGAACACGCCAATATCCCTCAAACATGGTGGTGAGTAAAGCACCAAGTACACATTTCTGTCTTCAACAGGCCCAGAGGAAGTGTACTTGCAGTCTTTATTGAGGACTTAGTCAATGAGTGTGGCTAAATACAGTTAGCAAGCGAGAAGGAGTTTTAAGAGGACAGAGGACAGAGATACGGGTTCAAGTCCCTGCAACACCATTTAATGGTTTTGTAAGCACACGCGGCTGACCTGATCTGCAACTGTCTCAGTGAGCCCGTTGCTCTCCCTACGGCCTAGTGACCTTGCAATGTTTTTGGAAGCATAATGTAGGGTAGTGACATAGGTGATGTTGTTAACTCTTCTGTACATAAGGATAGATGGGCAGACAGAAAGATGATTGATTCATAGATAGACAGATAGATAGATGACAGATGATAAACAGATGATACACATGACAGATAGATGATAAGAAGCTAGACAGATGGATAGATAGAGAGAAGGATAGAGAGATAGATAGATAGAAGGATATATAGAAAGATAGATAAATATACAGACAGACAGAGAGATAGATAGATACAGATACATATCGATTGACACAAAGCTGTTGCTCATAACCAGGAGATGAATGGTGAAATCATATAGCTAAACTACAAATAAAAAGGAAGAATGAAACCCTGTTTACAAAGTGCAGTATGCATCCATAAGAAGAAAACAAATCCTACCATTTGCAATGACGTGGATGGAGCTAGACGGTAGTATGTTCAGAGAAATAGGTCAGGCGGCGAAAGACAAGTATCAAATGATTTCACTCATGTGTGGAGTATAACAACAAAGAAAAACTGAAGGAAAAAAACAGCAGCAGACGCACAGAACCGGAGAGTTGACTAAAAGTTGCCAAAGGGAAAAGAACTGGGCAGGGTGGTTCTGAAGGAAGGGATAAGTGCGGGGAGAAAGAATGGGGGCATTAGGATTAGCATGTATATTGTGTGGGGTCGGGGGGGCATGGGGAGTGCTGTCAACACAGAGAAGACTAGTACAGATTATATAGCATCTTACTACTCGCTGATTGACAGCGACTGTAATGGTGTCTGTGAAGGGGTACATGGTGAAGGGGTCTAAAGCATCCAACTATGCTGATGGACAGCGACTCTAAGAGGTTTTTGGATGTGGACTTGGTGAAGGGGGAGCATAGTAAACATAATATTCTTCACGTGATTGTACATTAATGATAACAAAAAAAATTTTTTTAAGTGCAATAAGGGCACAGCTCTGAATCATCAGAATTAAAGGTCAGGCTCTGAGTGCTGCAAACAAAAGACACAGGATTAAAAGAAAGGATGAAAATTCAAAAAACCTACGTGCTTCCTTACAGGAGACTCACTTGAGATGCAAGGACACAGACAAACTTCAAGCTGAAGGTGTGGGGACAAGTACCCTACACGAGTGAAACTGAAACACAAACAATCAAACAAATGGATTCTGTTTGAGCCCCCAGAGACAGTCAACAGTAAATAGCCGTATCTGGCCATCGTGAATTTTTTTGTTTGTTTTCAGCAGGGCCCAGCCATAGATTTAGTGGTGCAGCAACGTCCTTGTCATTTTCTCTCACCTCAACAACTGAGTTGCTGTAATATTAAGAATCTGGGCCATTGAAATCGGTGGGTTTTATGATCTTCACGAATGTGAAGTAATAACCAAGTAAAGAGGGAAGTTTGGACACTCAAATAAACATGTCACTCCACAATACACTCTTAGCTCCCTACTGCTCCTGTCTAGAAATTGGTGTTAGTTTTTATTTGACCCTCCATCCTATCCGCAGTGATCATGCCGATGTCCTTCAAAAATGGTGGTAATCAAAGCAAGAAGTTTAATTTTCTGTAGACTACAGGCCCAGAGGAAGGATACTTGTGGTCTTCAGGGATCACTTTCTCACTGAATGTGGCTAAATAAAGTCACCAAGCGAGCAGGAAGTATAATAGGACAGAGGACAGAGATACGGTTTCAAGTCCTTTCACCTCCATTTACTGGTTTTGTAAGCACACGTGGCTGACTCTACCTCAAAGTGTATCGGTGAACACAGTGCTCTCCTTATGGCTTAGTTACCTTGCAAGATTTCTGGAAGCATAATGTAGGGAAGAGACATAGGCTAAGTTGTTAACTTTTCTGTACAGAAGGATTGTTGTGCAGAAAAAAAGATGATTGATTCATAGATAGATGTTTAGACAGACGACAGATGAAAGAATGACAGATAGGTACATAGATTGACAGATGATAGACATCATAGATAGATGATAGGAAGATAGATAGACAGATACATAGATACATACATACATAGATACATAGATGGACAGACAGACCGTTAGATAGATAGATACAGATACATATCGATTGACACAAAGATATTTTTTATAACCAGGAGTTGAATGGTGAATAACATAGCTAAACTACAAACAAAAAGGAAGAATGAAATCCAGTTTAAAGAGTGCAGTAAGCAGCCTTAAGGAGAAAACAAATACTACCATTTGCAATGACGTGGACAGAGCTAGACGGTAGTATGTTCAGAGAAATAGGCCAGGCGGAGAAAGACAAGTTCCAAGTGATTTCACTCATGTGTGGAGTATAACAACAAAGGAAAACTGAAGGAAAAAAACAGCAGCAGACTCACAGAACCCGAGAGTTGACTAAAAGTTACCAAAGGGAAAAGCACTGGGCAGGGTGGGTCTGAAGGGATGGATACGTGTGGGGAGAAAGAATGGGGGCATTAGGATATGCATGTATAATGCATGGGGTTGGGTGTGCATGGGGAGTACTGTACAACACAGAGGACTAGTAGAGATCATATAGAATCTTACTACTCACTGATGGACAGTGAATGTAACGGGGTCTCTGGGGGGGGACATGGTGAAGGGTTCTATAGCATTCAACTACGCTGATCGACAGTGACTGAAGAGGTTTTTCGGGGAGAGTTGGTGAAGGGGGGAGCACAGTAAACATAATGTTCTTCACGTGATTGATGATTAATGATAAAAAAAATACTTAAATGCAATAAGTGCACTGCTCTGAATCATCAGAATAAAAGGTCAGGCACTGAGTTCTGCAAACAAAAGACACAGGGTTAAAAGAACGGATGAAAACTCAAGAGACCTACGTGCTTCCTTACAGGAGACTCACTTTAGATCCAAGGACTCAGACAAACTGCAAGCTGAAAGTGTAGGGACAAGTACCTTTCACGAGTGAAACTGAAAAACAAACAATGAAACAAATGGATTCTGTTTGAGCCCCCAGAGACATTCAGTAGAAAATAGCCCTATCTGGCCACCGTGAATGCTTTTTGTTTGTTTTCAGCAGTTCCCAGCCATAGATTTAGTGGTGCAGCAACGTCCTTCTTGTTTTCTCTCACCTCAACAACTGAGTTGCTGCAAAAATAAGCATCTGGGCATTTGAAATCGGTGGGTTTTATGATCTTCACGAATGTGAAGTAATAACCAACTAAAGAGGGAAGTTTGGACACTCAAATAAACATGTCACTCCACAATACACTCTTAGCTCCCAACTGCTCCTGTCTAGAAATTGGTGTTCCTTTTTATTGGACCCTCCGTCCTATCCGCAGTTATCATGCTGATGTCCTTTTAAACATGGTAGTGATCAAAGCAACAAGTTTACTTTTCTGTTGACAACAGGCCTGGAGGAAGGATACTTGTGGTTTTCAGGGAGAACTTAGTCAATGAATGTGGCTAAATACAGATAGCAATTTAGAAGGAGATGAAAGAGGACAGAGGATAGAGACACGGGTATATCTCCCTGCACAACCATTTACTGGTTTTGTAGCACACGTGGCCGACACGACCTGAAAGTGTCTCGGTGAACCCAGTGCTCTCCCTACAGTATAGTTACCTTGCAGGATTTTTGGAAGCATAATGTAGGAAAGTGACATAGGCTATGTCGTTAACTGTTCTGTACACAAGGACAGATGGGCAGACAAATGATGATTAATTGATTGGTTGATTGATAGATAGATAGATAGACAGACAGACAGATAGATATAGGTACATATCGTTTAACAAAAAGCTATTGCTCATAACCAAGAGAGCAATGGTTGAAGCACATAGCGAAACTAAAAAGAAAAAAGAAGAATAAAATCCAGTTTAAAAAGTGCAGTAAGCAGCCATAAGAAGAAAACAAATCCTATCATTGGCAATAACGTGGATGGAACTAGAGGGTATTATGCTCAGTCTAATAGGCCAGTCGGAGAAATACATGTACCAAATGATTTCACTCATGTGTGGAGTACGACGACAAAAAAAAACTGAATGAAAAAACAGCAGCAGACACACAGAACCCGTGAGTGGACTAACAGTTACCAAAGAGCAAGGGACTGGGTAGGGTTTGTGGGAAGGGAGTGATAATGGCGGGAAAAAAGAATGGGGTCATTAGGATTAGCAAGAATAATGTGTAGGGTGTACGGTCATGGGGAGGGTTTTACAACACGGAGAAGACAAGTAGTGATTCTACAGCATCTTAATGCATGCTGATGGATATCGACTGTAACTGGGATTTGGCGAGGACTTGGTGAAGGGGGTAGACTAGTAAACATAATGTTCTGCATGTGATTGTATATTGATGAGAACAAAAAAATATTTCAAAGTGCAGTAACAGCATAGCTCTCAAATTACAAAACTAATAGTAGAGGCTTTGACTGCTCCAATGAAAAGACACACAGTTAGAAGAACTGATGAAAACTGAAGAGCACCTGCGTGCTCCCTTACTGGAGACTCACTTGAATTCCAAGGACACAGACAAACTACAAGCTGAAGGGGTGCGGACAGGTACCCTATACAAGTGAATCTGAGAAACAAAGAAACAAATGGATTCTGTTTGTGTCCCCAGAGACAGTCACTAGAAAATAGTCCTACCTAGCCACCGTGAATTCTTTTTGTTTGGTTTCAGCAGTGACCAGGTATAGATTTAGTGGTACTGCAATGTCCTTCTCATTTTTTCTCACATCAACAAATGAATTGCTGAAATAATATGCGTCATGGCTTTGAAATCACTGGGTTTTATGATGTTCATGACTGTAATAAGTAATAACCACATAAAGAGGGAAGTATGGACACTCAACCAAACACGTCTCTCCACAACAAACACTTTGCTCCCAAATGTTCCTGTCTTGAAATAGGTGTTCCTTTTTATTTGTCAATCCTCCTATCAGTGGTGAACACGCCAATATCCCTCAAACATGGTGGTGAGTAAAGCACCAAGTACACATTTCTGTCTTCAACAGGCCCAGAGGAAGTGTACTTGCAGTCTTTATTGAGGACTTAGTCAATGAGTGTGGCTAAATACAGTTAGCAAGCGAGAAGGAGTTTTAAGAGGACAGAGGACAGAGATACGGGTTCAAGTCCCTGCAACACCATTTAATGGTTTTGTAAGCACACGCGGCTGACCTGATCTGCAACTGTCTCAGTGAGCCCGTTGCTCTCCCTACGGCCTAGTGACCTTGCAATGTTTTTGGAAGCATAATGTAGGGTAGTGACATAGGTGATGTTGTTAACTCTTCTGTACATAAGGATAGATGGGCAGACAGAAAGATGATTGATTCATAGATAGACAGATAGATAGATGACAGATGATAAACAGATGATACACATGACAGATAGATGATAAGAAGCTAGACAGATGGATAGATAGAGAGAAGGATAGAGAGATAGATAGATAGAAGGATATATAGAAAGATAGATAAATATACAGACAGACAGAGAGATAGATAGATACAGATACATATCGATTGACACAAAGCTGTTGCTCATAACCAGGAGATGAATGGTGAAATCATATAGCTAAACTACAAATAAAAAGGAAGAATGAAACCCTGTTTACAAAGTGCAGTATGCATCCATAAGAAGAAAACAAATCCTACCATTTGCAATGACGTGGATGGAGCTAGACGGTAGTATGTTCAGAGAAATAGGTCAGGCGGCGAAAGACAAGTATCAAATGATTTCACTCATGTGTGGAGTATAACAACAAAGAAAAACTGAAGGAAAAAAACAGCAGCAGACGCACAGAACCGGAGAGTTGACTAAAAGTTGCCAAAGGGAAAAGAACTGGGCAGGGTGGTTCTGAAGGAAGGGATAAGTGTGGGGAGAAAGAATGGGGGCATTAGGATTAGCATGTATATTGTGTGGGGTCGGGGGGGCATGGGGAGTGCTGTCAACACAGAGAAGACTAGTACAGATTATATAGCATCTTACTACTCGCTGATTGACAGCGACTGTAATGGTGTCTGTGAAGGGGTACATGGTGAAGGGGTCTAAAGCATCCAACTATGCTGATGGACAGCGACTCTAAGAGGTTTTTGGATGTGGACTTGGTGAAGGGGGAGCATAGTAAACATAATATTCTTCACGTGATTGTACATTAATGATAACAAAAAAAATTTTTTTAAGTGCAATAAGGGCACAGCTCTGAATCATCAGAATTAAAGGTCAGGCTCTGAGTGCTGCAAACAAAAGACACAGGATTAAAAGAAAGGATGAAAATTCAAAAAACCTACGTGCTTCCTTACAGGAGACTCACTTGAGATGCAAGGACACAGACAAACTTCAAGCTGAAGGTGTGGGGACAAGTACCCTACACGAGTGAAACTGAAACACAAACAATCAAACAAATGGATTCTGTTTGAGCCCCCAGAGACAGTCAACAGTAAATAGCCGTATCTGGCCATCGTGAATTTTTTTGTTTGTTTTCAGCAGGGCCCAGCCATAGATTTAGTGGTGCAGCAACGTCCTTGTCATTTTCTCTCACCTCAACAACTGAGTTGCTGTAATATTAAGAATCTGGGCCATTGAAATCGGTGGGTTTTATGATCTTCACGAATGTGAAGTAATAACCAAGTAAAGAGGGAAGTTTGGACACTCAAATAAACATGTCACTCCACAATACACTCTTAGCTCCCTACTGCTCCTGTCTAGAAATTGGTGTTAGTTTTTATTTGACCCTCCATCCTATCCGCAGTGATCATGCCGATGTCCTTCAAAAATGGTGGTAATCAAAGCAAGAAGTTTAATTTTCTGTAGACTACAGGCCCAGAGGAAGGATACTTGTGGTCTTCAGGGATCACTTTCTCACTGAATGTGGCTAAATAAAGTCACCAAGCGAGCAGGAAGTATAATAGGACAGAGGACAGAGATACGGTTTCAAGTCCTTTCACCTCCATTTACTGGTTTTGTAAGCACACGTGGCTGACTCTACCTCAAAGTGTATCGGTGAACACAGTGCTCTCCTTATGGCTTAGTTACCTTGCAAGATTTCTGGAAGCATAATGTAGGGAAGAGACATAGGCTAAGTTGTTAACTTTTCTGTACAGAAGGATTGTTGTGCAGAAAAAAAGATGATTGATTCATAGATAGATGTTTAGACAGACGACAGATGAAAGAATGACAGATAGGTACATAGATTGACAGATGATAGACATCATAGATAGATGATAGGAAGATAGATAGACAGATACATAGATACATACGTACATAGATACATAGATGGACAGACAGACCGTTAGATAGATAGATACAGATACATATCGATTGACACAAAGATATTTTTCATAACCAGGAGTTGAATGGTGAATAACATAGCTAAACTACAAAGAAAAAGGAAGAATGAAATCCAGTTTAAAGAGTGCAGTAAGCAGCCTTAAGGAGAAAACAAATACTACCATTTGCAATGACGTGGACAGAGCTAGACGGTAGTATGTTCAGAGAAATAGGCCAGGCGGAGAAAGACAAGTTCCAAGTGATTTCACTCATGTGTGGAGTATAACAACAAAGGAAAACTGAAGGAAAAAAACAGCAGCAGACTCACAGAACCCGAGAGTTGACTAAAAGTTACCAAAGGGAAAAGCACTGGGCAGGGTGGGTCTGAAGGGATGGATACGTGTGGGGAGAAAGAATGGGGGCATTAGGATATGCATGTATAATGCATGGGGTTGGGTGTGCATGGGGAGTACTGTACAACACAGAGGACTAGTAGAGATCATATAGAATCTTACTACTCACTGATGGACAGTGAATGTAACGGGGTCTCTGGGGGGGGACATGGTGAAGGGTTCTATAGCATTCAACTACGCTGATCGACAGTGACTGAAGAGGTTTTTCGGGGAGAGTTGGTGAAGGGGGGAGCACAGTAAACATAATGTTCTTCACGTGATTGATGATTAATGATAAAAAAAATACTTAAATGCAATAAGTGCACTGCTCTGAATCATCAGAATAAAAGGTCAGGCACTGAGTTCTGCAAACAAAAGACACAGGGTTAAAAGAACGGATGAAAACTCAAGAGACCTACGTGCTTCCTTACAGGAGACTCACTTTAGATCCAAGGACTCAGACAAACTGCAAGCTGAAAGTGTAGGGACAAGTACCTTTCTCGAGTGAAACTGAAAAACAAACAATGAAACAAATGGATTCTGTTTGAGCCCCCAGAGACATTCAGTAGAAAATAGCCCTATCTGGCCACCGTGAATGCTTTTTGTTTGTTTTCAGCAGTTCCCAGCCATAGATTTAGTGGTGCAGCAACGTCCTTCTTGTTTTCTCTCACCTCAACAACTGAGTTGCTGCAAAAATAAGCATCTGGGCATTTGAAATCGGTGGGTTTTATGATCTTCACGAATGTGAAGTAATAACCAACTAAAGAGGGAAGTTTGGACACTCAAATAAACATGTCACTCCACAATACACTCTTAGCTCCCAACTGCTCCTGTCTAGAAATTGGTGTTCCTTTTTATTGGACCCTCCGTCCTATCCGCAGTTATCATGCTGATGTCCTTTTAAACATGGTAGTGATCAAAGCAACAAGTTTACTTTTCTGTTGACAACAGGCCTGGAGGAAGGATACTTGTGGTTTTCAGGGAGAACTTAGTCAATGAATGTGGCTAAATACAGATAGCAATTTAGAAGGAGATGAAAGAGGACAGAGGATAGAGACACGGGTATATCTCCCTGCACAACCATTTACTGGTTTTGTAGCACACGTGGCCGACACGACCTGAAAGTGTCTCGGTGAACCCAGTGCTCTCCCTACAGTATAGTTACCTTGCAGGATTTTTGGAAGCATAATGTAGGAAAGTGACATAGGCTATGTCGTTAACTGTTCTGTACACAAGGACAGATGGGCAGACAAATGATGATTAATTGATTGGTTGATTGATAGATAGATAGATAGACAGACAGACAGATAGATATAGGTACATATCGTTTAACAAAAAGCTATTGCTCATAACCAAGAGAGCAATGGTTGAAGCACATAGCGAAACTAAAAAGAAAAAAGAAGAATAAAATCCAGTTTAAAAAGTGCAGTAAGCAGCCATAAGAAGAAAACAAATCCTATCATTGGCAATAACGTGGATGGAACTAGAGGGTATTATGCTCAGTCTAATAGGCCAGTCGGAGAAATACATGTACCAAATGATTTCACTCATGTGTGGAGTACGACGACAAAAAAAAACTGAATGAAAAAACAGCAGCAGACACACAGAACCCGTGAGTGGACTAACAGTTACCAAAGAGCAAGGGACTGGGTAGGGTTTGTGGGAAGGGAGTGATAATGGCGGGAAAAAAGAATGGGGTCATTAGGATTAGCAAGAATAATGTGTAGGGTGTACGGTCATGGGGAGGGTTTTACAACACGGAGAAGACAAGTAGTGATTCTACAGCATCTTAATGCATGCTGATGGATATCGACTGTAACTGGGATTTGGCGAGGACTTGGTGAAGGGGGTAGACTAGTAAACATAATGTTCTGCATGTGATTGTATATTGATGAGAACAAAAAAATATTTCAAAGTGCAGTAACAGCATAGCTCTCAAATTACAAAAATAATAGTAGAGGCTTTGACTGCTCCAATGAAAAGACACACAGTTAGAAGAACTGATGAAAACTGAAGAGCACCTGCGTGCTCCCTTACTGGAGACTCACTTGAATTCCAAGGACACAGACAAACTACAAGCTGAAGGGGTGCGGACAGGTACCCTATACAAGTGAATCTGAGAAACAAAGAAACAAATGGATTCTGTTTGTGTCCCCAGAGACAGTCACTAGAAAATAGTCCTACCTAGCCACCGTGAATTCTTTTTGTTTGGTTTCAGCAGTGACCAGGTATAGATTTAGTGGTACTGCAATGTCCTTCTCATTTTTTCTCACATCAACAAATGAATTGCTGAAATAATATGCGTCATGGCTTTGAAATCACTGGGTTTTATGATGTTCATGACTGTAATAAGTAATAACCACATAAAGAGGGAAGTATGGACACTCAACCAAACACGTCTCTCCACAACAAACACTTTGCTCCCAAATGTTCCTGTCTTGAAATAGGTGTTCCTTTTTATTTGTCAATCCTCCTATCAGTGGTGAACACGCCAATATCCCTCAAACATGGTGGTGAGTAAAGCACCAAGTACACATTTCTGTCTTCAACAGGCCCAGAGGAAGTGTACTTGCAGTCTTTATTGAGGACTTAGTCAATGAGTGTGGCTAAATACAGTTAGCAAGCGAGAAGGAGTTTTAAGAGGACAGAGGACAGAGATACGGGTTCAAGTCCCTGCAACACCATTTAATGGTTTTGTAAGCACACGCGGCTGACCTGATCTGCAACTGTCTCAGTGAGCCCGTTGCTCTCCCTACGGCCTAGTGACCTTGCAATGTTTTTGGAAGCATAATGTAGGGTAGTGACATAGGTGATGTTGTTAACTCTTCTGTACATAAGGATAGATGGGCAGACAGAAAGATGATTGATTCATAGATAGACAGATAGATAGATGACAGATGATAAACAGATGATACACATGACAGATAGATGATAAGAAGCTAGACAGATGGATAGATAGAGAGAAGGATAGAGAGATAGATAGATAGAAGGATATATAGAAAGATAGATAAATATACAGACAGACAGAGAGATAGATAGATACAGATACATATCGATTGACACAAAGCTGTTGCTCATAACCAGGAGATGAATGGTGAAATCATATAGCTAAACTACAAATAAAAAGGAAGAATGAAACCCTGTTTACAAAGTGCAGTATGCATCCATAAGAAGAAAACAAATCCTACCATTTGCAATGACGTGGATGGAGCTAGACGGTAGTATGTTCAGAGAAATAGGTCAGGCGGCGAAAGACAAGTATCAAATGATTTCACTCATGTGTGGAGTATAACAACAAAGAAAAACTGAAGGAAAAAAACAGCAGCAGACGCACAGAACCGGAGAGTTGACTAAAAGTTGCCAAAGGGAAAAGAACTGGGCAGGGTGGTTCTGAAGGAAGGGATAAGTGCGGGGAGAAAGAATGGGGGCATTAGGATTAGCATGTATATTGTGTGGGGTCGGGGGGGCATGGGGAGTGCTGTCAACACAGAGAAGACTAGTACAGATTATATAGCATCTTACTACTCGCTGATTGACAGCGACTGTAATGGTGTCTGTGAAGGGGTACATGGTGAAGGGGTCTAAAGCATCCAACTATGCTGATGGACAGCGACTCTAAGAGGTTTTTGGATGTGGACTTGGTGAAGGGGGAGCATAGTAAACATAATATTCTTCACGTGATTGTACATTAATGATAACAAAAAAAATTTTTTTAAGTGCAATAAGGGCACAGCTCTGAATCATCAGAATTAAAGGTCAGGCTCTGAGTGCTGCAAACAAAAGACACAGGATTAAAAGAAAGGATGAAAATTCAAAAAACCTACGTGCTTCCTTACAGGAGACTCACTTGAGATGCAAGGACACAGACAAACTTCAAGCTGAAGGTGTGGGGACAAGTACCCTACACGAGTGAAACTGAAACACAAACAATCAAACAAATGGATTCTGTTTGAGCCCCCAGAGACAGTCAACAGTAAATAGCCGTATCTGGCCATCGTGAATTTTTTTGTTTGTTTTCAGCAGGGCCCAGCCATAGATTTAGTGGTGCAGCAACGTCCTTGTCATTTTCTCTCACCTCAACAACTGAGTTGCTGTAATATTAAGAATCTGGGCCATTGAAATCGGTGGGTTTTATGATCTTCACGAATGTGAAGTAATAACCAAGTAAAGAGGGAAGTTTGGACACTCAAATAAACATGTCACTCCACAATACACTCTTAGCTCCCTACTGCTCCTGTCTAGAAATTGGTGTTAGTTTTTATTTGACCCTCCATCCTATCCGCAGTGATCATGCCGATGTCCTTCAAAAATGGTGGTAATCAAAGCAAGAAGTTTAATTTTCTGTAGACTACAGGCCCAGAGGAAGGATACTTGTGGTCTTCAGGGATCACTTTCTCACTGAATGTGGCTAAATAAAGTCACCAAGCGAGCAGGAAGTATAATAGGACAGAGGACAGAGATACGGTTTCAAGTCCTTTCACCTCCATTTACTGGTTTTGTAAGCACACGTGGCTGACTCTACCTCAAAGTGTATCGGTGAACACAGTGCTCTCCTTATGGCTTAGTTACCTTGCAAGATTTCTGGAAGCATAATGTAGGGAAGAGACATAGGCTAAGTTGTTAACTTTTCAGTACAGAAGGATTGTTGTGCAGAAAAAAAGATGATTGATTCATAGATAGATGTTTAGACAGACGACAGATGAAAGAATGACAGATAGGTACATAGATTGACAGATGATAGACATCATAGATAGATGATAGGAAGATAGATAGACAGATACATAGATACATACATACATAGATACATAGATGGACAGACAGACCGTTAGATAGATAGATACAGATACATATCGATTGACACAAAGATATTTTTCATAACCAGGAGTTGAATGGTGAATAACATAGCTAAACTACAAACAAAAAGGAAGAATGAAATCCAGTTTAAAGAGTGCAGTAAGCAGCCTTAAGGAGAAAACAAATACTACCATTTGCAATGACGTGGACAGAGCTAGACGGTAGTATGTTCAGAGAAATAGGCCAGGCGGAGAAAGACAAGTTCCAAGTGATTTCACTCATGTGTGGAGTATAACAACAAAGGAAAACTGAAGGAAAAAAACAGCAGCAGACTCACAGAACCCGAGAGTTGACTAAAAGTTACCAAAGGGAAAAGCACTGGGCAGGGTGGGTCTGAAGGGATGGATACGTGTGGGGAGAAAGAATGGGGGCATTAGGATATGCATGTATAATGCATGGGGTTGGGTGTGCATGGGGAGTACTGTACAACACAGAGGACTAGTAGAGATCATATAGAATCTTACTACTCACTGATGGACAGTGAATGTAACGGGGTCTCTGGGGGGGGACATGGTGAAGGGTTCTATAGCATTCAACTACGCTGATCGACAGTGACTGAAGAGGTTTTTCGGGGAGAGTTGGTGAAGGGGGGAGCACAGTAAACATAATGTTCTTCACGTGATTGATGATTAATGATAAAAAAAATACTTAAATGCAATAAGTGCACTGCTCTGAATCATCAGAATAAAAGGTCAGGCACTGAGTTCTGCAAACAAAAGACACAGGGTTAAAAGAACGGATGAAAACTCAAGAGACCTACGTGCTTCCTTACAGGAGACTCACTTTAGATCCAAGGACTCAGACAAACTGCAAGCTGAAAGTGTAGGGACAAGTACCTTTCACGAGTGAAACTGAAAAACAAACAATGAAACAAATGGATTCTGTTTGAGCCCCCAGAGACATTCAGTAGAAAATAGCCCTATCTGGCCACCGTGAATGCTTTTTGTTTGTTTTCAGCAGTTCCCAGCCATAGATTTAGTGGTGCAGCAACGTCCTTCTTGTTTTCTCTCACCTCAACAACTGAGTTGCTGCAAAAATAAGCATCTGGGCATTTGAAATCGGTGGGTTTTATGATCTTCACGAATGTGAAGTAATAACCAACTAAAGAGGGAAGTTTGGACACTCAAATAAACATGTCACTCCACAATACACTCTTAGCTCCCAACTGCTCCTGTCTAGAAATTGGTGTTCCTTTTTATTGGACCCTCCGTCCTATCCGCAGTTATCATGCTGATGTCCTTTTAAACATGGTAGTGATCAAAGCAACAAGTTTACTTTTCTGTTGACAACAGGCCTGGAGGAAGGATACTTGTGGTTTTCAGGGAGAACTTAGTCAATGAATGTGGCTAAATACAGATAGCAATTTAGAAGGAGATGAAAGAGGACAGAGGATAGAGACACGGGTATATCTCCCTGCACAACCATTTACTGGTTTTGTAGCACACGTGGCCGACACGACCTGAAAGTGTCTCGGTGAACCCAGTGCTCTCCCTACAGTATAGTTACCTTGCAGGATTTTTGGAAGCATAATGTAGGAAAGTGACATAGGCTATGTCGTTAACTGTTCTGTACACAAGGACAGATGGGCAGACAAATGATGATTAATTGATTGGTTGATTGATAGATAGATAGATAGACAGACAGACAGATAGATATAGGTACATATCGTTTAACAAAAAGCTATTGCTCATAACCAAGAGAGCAATGGTTGAAGCACATAGCGAAACTAAAAAGAAAAAAGAAGAATAAAATCCAGTTTAAAAAGTGCAGTAAGCAGCCATAAGAAGAAAACAAATCCTATCATTGGCAATAACGTGGATGGAACTAGAGGGTATTATGCTCAGTCTAATAGGCCAGTCGGAGAAATACATGTACCAAATGATTTCACTCATGTGTGGAGTACGACGACAAAAAAAAACTGAATGAAAAAACAGCAGCAGACACACAGAACCCGTGAGTGGACTAACAGTTACCAAAGAGCAAGGGACTGGGTAGGGTTTGTGGGAAGGGAGTGATAATGGCGGGAAAAAAGAATGGGGTCATTAGGATTAGCAAGAATAATGTGTAGGGTGTAGGGTCATGGGGAGGGTTTTACAACACGGAGAAGACAAGTAGTGATTCTACAGCATCTTAATGCATGCTGATGGATATCGACTGTAACTGGGATTTGGCGAGGACTTGGTGAAGGGGGTAGACTAGTAAACATAATGTTCTGCATGTGATTGTATATTGATGAGAACAAAAAAATATTTCAAAGTGCAGTAACAGCATAGCTCTCAAATTACAAAACTAATAGTAGAGGCTTTGACTGCTCCAATGAAAAGACACACAGTTAGAAGAACTGATGAAAACTGAAGAGCACCTGCGTGCTCCCTTACTGGAGACTCACTTGAATTCCAAGGACACAGACAAACTACAAGCTGAAGGGGTGCGGACAGGTACCCTATACAAGTGAATCTGAGAAACAAAGAAACAAATGGATTCTGTTTGTGTCCCCAGAGACAGTCACTAGAAAATAGTCCTACCTAGCCACCGTGAATTCTTTTTGTTTGGTTTCAGCAGTGACCAGGTATAGATTTAGTGGTACTGCAATGTCCTTCTCATTTTTTCTCACATCAACAAATGAATTGCTGAAATAATATGCGTCATGGCTTTGAAATCACTGGGTTTTATGATGTTCATGACTGTAATAAGTAATAACCACATAAAGAGGGAAGTATGGACACTCAACCAAACACGTCTCTCCACAACAAACACTTTGCTCCCAAATGTTCCTGTCTTGAAATAGGTGTTCCTTTTTATTTGTCAATCCTCCTATCAGTGGTGAACACGCCAATATCCCTCAAACATGGTGGTGAGTAAAGCACCAAGTACACATTTCTGTCTTCAACAGGCCCAGAGGAAGTGTACTTGCAGTCTTTATTGAGGACTTAGTCAATGAGTGTGGCTAAATACAGTTAGCAAGCGAGAAGGAGTTTTAAGAGGACAGAGGACAGAGATACGGGTTCAAGTCCCTGCAACACCATTTAATGGTTTTGTAAGCACACGCGGCTGACCTGATCTGCAACTGTCTCAGTGAGCCCGTTGCTCTCCCTACGGCCTAGTGACCTTGCAATGTTTTTGGAAGCATAATGTAGGGTAGTGACATAGGTGATGTTGTTAACTCTTCTGTACATAAGGATAGATGGGCAGACAGAAAGATGATTGATTCATAGATAGACAGATAGATAGATGACAGATGATAAACAGATGATACACATGACAGATAGATGATAAGAAGCTAGACAGATGGATAGATAGAGAGAAGGATAGAGAGATAGATAGATAGAAGGATATATAGAAAGATAGATAAATATACAGACAGACAGAGAGATAGATAGATACAGATACATATCGATTGACACAAAGCTGTTGCTCATAACCAGGAGATGAATGGTGAAATCATATAGCTAAACTACAAATAAAAAGGAAGAATGAAACCCTGTTTACAAAGTGCAGTATGCATCCATAAGAAGAAAACAAATCCTACCATTTGCAATGACGTGGATGGAGCTAGACGGTAGTATGTTCAGAGAAATAGGTCAGGCGGCGAAAGACAAGTATCAAATGATTTCACTCATGTGTGGAGTATAACAACAAAGAAAAACTGAAGGAAAAAAACAGCAGCAGACGCACAGAACCGGAGAGTTGACTAAAAGTTGCCAAAGGGAAAAGAACTGGGCAGGGTGGTTCTGAAGGAAGGGATAAGTGCGGGGAGAAAGAATGGGGGCATTAGGATTAGCATGTATATTGTGTGGGGTCGGGGGGGCATGGGGAGTGCTGTCAACACAGAGAAGACTAGTACAGATTATATAGCATCTTACTACTCGCTGATTGACAGCGACTGTAATGGTGTCTGTGAAGGGGTACATGGTGAAGGGGTCTAAAGCATCCAACTATGCTGATGGACAGCGACTCTAAGAGGTTTTTGGATGTGGACTTGGTGAAGGGGGAGCATAGTAAACATAATATTCTTCACGTGATTGTACATTAATGATAACAAAAAAAATTTTTTTAAGTGCAATAAGGGCACAGCTCTGAATCATCAGAATTAAAGGTCAGGCTCTGAGTGCTGCAAACAAAAGACACAGGATTAAAAGAAAGGATGAAAATTCAAAAAACCTACGTGCTTCCTTACAGGAGACTCACTTGAGATGCAAGGACACAGACAAACTTCAAGCTGAAGGTGTGGGGACAAGTACCCTACACGAGTGAAACTGAAACACAAACAATCAAACAAATGGATTCTGTTTGAGCCCCCAGAGACAGTCAACAGTAAATAGCCGTATCTGGCCATCGTGAATTTTTTTGTTTGTTTTCAGCAGGGCCCAGCCATAGATTTAGTGGTGCAGCAACGTCCTTGTCATTTTCTCTCACCTCAACAACTGAGTTGCTGTAATATTAAGAATCTGGGCCATTGAAATCGGTGGGTTTTATGATCTTCACGAATGTGAAGTAATAACCAAGTAAAGAGGGAAGTTTGGACACTCAAATAAACATGTCACTCCACAATACACTCTTAGCTCCCTACTGCTCCTGTCTAGAAATTGGTGTTAGTTTTTATTTGACCCTCCATCCTATCCGCAGTGATCATGCCGATGTCCTTCAAAAATGGTGGTAATCAAAGCAAGAAGTTTAATTTTCTGTAGACTACAGGCCCAGAGGAAGGATACTTGTGGTCTTCAGGGATCACTTTCTCACTGAATGTGGCTAAATAAAGTCACCAAGCGAGCAGGAAGTATAATAGGACAGAGGACAGAGATACGGTTTCAAGTCCTTTCACCTCCATTTACTGGTTTTGTAAGCACACGTGGCTGACTCTACCTCAAAGTGTATCGGTGAACACAGTGCTCTCCTTATGGCTTAGTTACCTTGCAAGATTTCTGGAAGCATAATGTAGGGAAGAGACATAGGCTAAGTTGTTAACTTTTCTGTACAGAAGGATTGTTGTGCAGAAAAAAAGATGATTGATTCATAGATAGATGTTTAGACAGACGACAGATGAAAGAATGACAGATAGGTACATAGATTGACAGATGATAGACATCATAGATAGATGATAGGAAGATAGATAGACAGATACATAGATACATACGTACATAGATACATAGATGGACAGACAGACCGTTAGATAGATAGATACAGATACATATCGATTGACACAAAGATATTTTTCATAACCAGGAGTTGAATGGTGAATAACATAGCTAAACTACAAAGAAAAAGGAAGAATGAAATCCAGTTTAAAGAGTGCAGTAAGCAGCCTTAAGGAGAAAACAAATACTACCATTTGCAATGACGTGGACAGAGCTAGACGGTAGTATGTTCAGAGAAATAGGCCAGGCGGAGAAAGACAAGTTCCAAGTGATTTCACTCATGTGTGGAGTATAACAACAAAGGAAAACTGAAGGAAAAAAACAGCAGCAGACTCACAGAACCCGAGAGTTGACTAAAAGTTACCAAAGGGAAAAGCACTGGGCAGGGTGGGTCTGAAGGGATGGATACGTGTGGGGAGAAAGAATGGGGGCATTAGGATATGCATGTATAATGCATGGGGTTGGGTGTGCATGGGGAGTACTGTACAACACAGAGGACTAGTAGAGATCATATAGAATCTTACTACTCACTGATGGACAGTGAATGTAACGGGGTCTCTGGGGGCGGGACATGGTGAAGGGTTCTATAGCATTCAACTACGCTGATCGACAGTGACTGAAGAGGTTTTTCGGGGAGAGTTGGTGAAGGGGGGAGCACAGTAAACATAATGTTCTTCACGTGATTGATGATTAATGATAAAAAAAATACTTAAATGCAATAAGTGCACTGCTCTGAATCATCAGAATAAAAGGTCAGGCACTGAGTTCTGCAAACAAAAGACACAGGGTTAAAAGAACGGATGAAAACTCAAGAGACCTACGTGCTTCCTTACAGGAGACTCACTTTAGATCCAAGGACTCAGACAAACTGCAAGCTGAAAGTGTAGGGACAAGTACCTTTCACGAGTGAAACTGAAAAACAAACAATGAAACAAATGGATTCTGTTTGAGCCCCCAGAGACATTCAGTAGAAAATAGCCCTATCTGGCCACCGTGAATGCTTTTTGTTTGTTTTCAGCAGTTCCCAGCCATAGATTTAGTGGTGCAGCAACGTCCTTCTTGTTTTCTCTCACCTCAACAACTGAGTTGCTGCAAAAATAAGCATCTGGGCATTTGAAATCGGTGGGTTTTATGATCTTCACGAATGTGAAGTAATAACCAACTAAAGAGGGAAGTTTGGACACTCAAATAAACATGTCACTCCACAATACACTCTTAGCTCCCAACTGCTCCTGTCTAGAAATTGGTGTTCCTTTTTATTGGACCCTCCGTCCTATCCGCAGTTATCATGCTGATGTCCTTTTAAACATGGTAGTGATCAAAGCAACAAGTTTACTTTTCTGTTGACAACAGGCCTGGAGGAAGGATACTTGTGGTTTTCAGGGAGAACTTAGTCAATGAATGTGGCTAAATACAGATAGCAATTTAGAAGGAGATGAAAGAGGACAGAGGATAGAGACACGGGTATATCTCCCTGCACAACCATTTACTGGTTTTGTAGCACACGTGGCCGACACGACCTGAAAGTGTCTCGGTGAACCCAGTGCTCTCCCTACAGTATAGTTACCTTGCAGGATTTTTGTAAGCATAATGTAGGAAAGTGACATAGGCTATGTCGTTAACTGTTCTGTACACAAGGACAGATGGGCAGACAAATGATGATTAATTGATTGGTTGATTGATAGATAGATAGATAGACAGACAGACAGATAGATATAGGTACATATCGTTTAACAAAAAGCTATTGCTCATAACCAAGAGAGCAATGGTTGAAGCACATAGCGAAACTAAAAAGAAAAAAGAAGAATAAAATCCAGTTTAAAAAGTGCAGTAAGCAGCCATAAGAAGAAAACAAATCCTATCATTGGCAATAACGTGGATGGAACTAGAGGGTATTATGCTCAGTCTAATAGGCCAGTCGGAGAAATACATGTACCAAATGATTTCACTCATGTGTGGAGTACGACGACAAAAAAAAACTGAATGAAAAAACAGCAGCAGACACACAGAACCCGTGAGTGGACTAACAGTTACCAAAGAGCAAGGGACTGGGTAGGGTTTGTGGGAAGGGAGTGATAATGGCGGGAAAAAAGAATGGGGTCATTAGGATTAGCAAGAATAATGTGTAGGGTGTACGGTCATGGGGAGGGTTTTACAACACGGAGAAGACAAGTAGTGATTCTACAGCATCTTAATGCATGCTGATGGATATCGACTGTAACTGGGATTTGGCGAGGACTTGGTGAAGGGGGTAGACTAGTAAACATAATGTTCTGCATGTGATTGTATATTGATGAGAACAAAAAAATATTTCAAAGTGCAGTAACAGCATAGCTCTCAAATTACAAAACTAATAGTAGAGGCTTTGACTGCTCCAATGAAAAGACACACAGTTAGAAGAACTGATGAAAACTGAAGAGCACCTGCGTGCTCCCTTACTGGAGACTCACTTGAATTCCAAGGACACAGACAAACTACAAGCTGAAGGGGTGCGGACAGGTACCCTATACAAGTGAATCTGAGAAACAAAGAAACAAATGGATTCTGTTTGTGTCCCCAGAGACAGTCACTAGAAAATAGTCCTACCTAGCCACCGTGAATTCTTTTTGTTTGGTTTCAGCAGTGACCAGGTATAGATTTAGTGGTACTGCAATGTCCTTCTCATTTTTTCTCACATCAACAAATGAATTGCTGAAATAATATGCGTCATGGCTTTGAAATCACTGGGTTTTATGATGTTCATGACTGTAATAAGTAATAACCACATAAAGAGGGAAGTATGGACACTCAACCAAACACGTCTCTCCACAACAAACACTTTGCTCCCAAATGTTTCTGTCTTGAAATAGGTGTTCCTTTTTATTTGTCAATCCTCCTATCAGTGGTGAACACGCCAATATCCCTCAAACATGGTGGTGAGTAAAGCACCAAGTACACATTTCTGTCTTCAACAGGCCCAGAGGAAGTGTACTTGCAGTCTTTATTGAGGACTTAGTCAATGAGTGTGGCTAAATACAGTTAGCAAGCGAGAAGGAGTTTTAAGAGGACAGAGGACAGAGATACGGGTTCAAGTCCCTGCAACACCATTTAATGGTTTTGTAAGCACACGCGGCTGACCTGATCTGCAACTGTCTCAGTGAGCCCGTTGCTCTCCCTACGGCCTAGTGACCTTGCAATGTTTTTGGAAGCATAATGTAGGGTAGTGACATAGGTGATGTTGTTAACTCTTCTGTACATAAGGATAGATGGGCAGACAGAAAGATGATTGATTCATAGATAGACAGATAGATAGATGACAGATGATAAACAGATGATACACATGACAGATAGATGATAAGAAGCTAGACAGATGGATAGATAGAGAGAAGGATAGAGAGATAGATAGATAGAAGGATATATAGAAAGATAGATAAATATACAGACAGACAGAGAGATAGATAGATACAGATACATATCGATTGACACAAAGCTGTTGCTCATAACCAGGAGATGAATGGTGAAATCATATAGCTAAACTACAAATAAAAAGGAAGAATGAAACCCTGTTTACAAAGTGCAGTATGCATCCATAAGAAGAAAACAAATCCTACCATTTGCAATGACGTGGATGGAGCTAGACGGTAGTATGTTCAGAGAAATAGGTCAGGCGGCGAAAGACAAGTATCAAATGATTTCACTCATGTGTGGAGTATAACAACAAAGAAAAACTGAAGGAAAAAAACAGCAGCAGACGCACAGAACCGGAGAGTTGACTAAAAGTTGCCAAAGGGAAAAGAACTGGGCAGGGTGGTTCTGAAGGAAGGGATAAGTGCGGGGAGAAAGAATGGGGGCATTAGGATTAGCATGTATATTGTGTGGGGTCGGGGGGGCATGGGGAGTGCTGTCAACACAGAGAAGACTAGTACAGATTATATAGCATCTTACTACTCGCTGATTGACAGCGACTGTAATGGTGTCTGTGAAGGGGTACATGGTGAAGGGGTCTAAAGCATCCAACTATGCTGATGGACAGCGACTCTAAGAGGTTTTTGGATGTGGACTTGGTGAAGGGGGAGCATAGTAAACATAATATTCTTCACGTGATTGTACATTAATGATAACAAAAAAAATTTTTTTAAGTGCAATAAGGGCACAGCTCTGAATCATCAGAATTAAAGGTCAGGCTCTGAGTGCTGCAAACAAAAGACACAGGATTAAAAGAAAGGATGAAAATTCAAAAAACCTACGTGCTTCCTTACAGGAGACTCACTTGAGATGCAAGGACACAGACAAACTTCAAGCTGAAGGTGTGGGGACAAGTACCCTACACGAGTGAAACTGAAACACAAACAATCAAACAAATGGATTCTGTTTGAGCCCCCAGAGACAGTCAACAGTAAATAGCCGTATCTGGCCATCGTGAATTTTTTTGTTTGTTTTCAGCAGGGCCCAGCCATAGATTTAGTGGTGCAGCAACGTCCTTGTCATTTTCTCTCACCTCAACAACTGAGTTGCTGTAATATTAAGAATCTGGGCCATTGAAATCGGTGGGTTTTATGATCTTCACGAATGTGAAGTAATAACCAAGTAAAGAGGGAAGTTTGGACACTCAAATAAACATGTCACTCCACAATACACTCTTAGCTCCCTACTGCTCCTGTCTAGAAATTGGTGTTAGTTTTTATTTGACCCTCCATCCTATCCGCAGTGATCATGCCGATGTCCTTCAAAAATGGTGGTAATCAAAGCAAGAAGTTTAATTTTCTGTAGACTACAGGCCCAGAGGAAGGATACTTGTGGTCTTCAGGGATCACTTTCTCACTGAATGTGGCTAAATAAAGTCACCAAGCGAGCAGGAAGTATAATAGGACAGAGGACAGAGATACGGTTTCAAGTCCTTTCACCTCCATTTACTGGTTTTGTAAGCACACGTGGCTGACTCTACCTCAAAGTGTATCGGTGAACACAGTGCTCTCCTTATGGCTTAGTTACCTTGCAAGATTTCTGGAAGCATAATGTAGGGAAGAGACATAGGCTAAGTTGTTAACTTTTCTGTACAGAAGGATTGTTGTGCAGAAAAAAAGATGATTGATTCATAGATAGATGTTTAGACAGACGACAGATGAAAGAATGACAGATAGGTACATAGATTGACAGATGATAGACATCATAGATAGATGATAGGAAGATAGATAGACAGATACATAGATACATACGTACATAGATACATAGATGGACAGACAGACCGTTAGATAGATAGATACAGATACATATCGATTGACACAAAGATATTTTTCATAACCAGGAGTTGAATGGTGAATAACATAGCTAAACTACAAAGAAAAAGGAAGAATGAAATCCAGTTTAAAGAGTGCAGTAAGCAGCCTTAAGGAGAAAACAAATACTACCATTTGCAATGACGTGGACAGAGCTAGACGGTAGTATGTTCAGAGAAATAGGCCAGGCGGAGAAAGACAAGTTCCAAGTGATTTCACTCATGTGTGGAGTATAACAACAAAGGAAAACTGAAGGAAAAAAACAGCAGCAGACTCACAGAACCCGAGAGTTGACTAAAAGTTACCAAAGGGAAAAGCACTGGGCAGGGTGGGTCTGAAGGGATGGATACGTGTGGGGAGAAAGAATGGGGGCATTAGGATATGCATGTATAATGCATGGGGTTGGGTGTGCATGGGGAGTACTGTACAACACAGAGGACTAGTAGAGATCATATAGAATCTTACTACTCACTGATGGACAGTGAATGTAACGGGGTCTCTGGGGGCGGGACATGGTGAAGGGTTCTATAGCATTCAACTACGCTGATCGACAGTGACTGAAGAGGTTTTTCGGGGAGAGTTGGTGAAGGGGGGAGCACAGTAAACATAATGTTCTTCACGTGATTGATGATTAATGATAAAAAAAATACTTAAATGCAATAAGTGCACTGCTCTGAATCATCAGAATAAAAGGTCAGGCACTGAGTTCTGCAAACAAAAGACACAGGGTTAAAAGAACGGATGAAAACTCAAGAGACCTACGTGCTTCCTTACAGGAGACTCACTTTAGATCCAAGGACTCAGACAAACTGCAAGCTGAAAGTGTAGGGACAAGTACCTTTCACGAGTGAAACTGAAAAACAAACAATGAAACAAATGGATTCTGTTTGAGCCCCCAGAGACATTCAGTAGAAAATAGCCCTATCTGGCCACCGTGAATGCTTTTTGTTTGTTTTCAGCAGTTCCCAGCCATAGATTTAGTGGTGCAGCAACGTCCTTCTTGTTTTCTCTCACCTCAACAACTGAGTTGCTGCAAAAATAAGCATCTGGGCATTTGAAATCGGTGGGTTTTATGATCTTCACGAATGTGAAGTAATAACCAACTAAAGAGGGAAGTTTGGACACTCAAATAAACATGTCACTCCACAATACACTCTTAGCTCCCAACTGCTCCTGTCTAGAAATTGGTGTTCCTTTTTATTGGACCCTCCGTCCTATCCGCAGTTATCATGCTGATGTCCTTTTAAACATGGTAGTGATCAAAGCAACAAGTTTACTTTTCTGTTGACAACAGGCCTGGAGGAAGGATACTTGTGGTTTTCAGGGAGAACTTAGTCAATGAATGTGGCTAAATACAGATAGCAATTTAGAAGGAGATGAAAGAGGACAGAGGATAGAGACACGGGTATATCTCCCTGCACAACCATTTACTGGTTTTGTAGCACACGTGGCCGACACGACCTGAAAGTGTCTCGGTGAACCCAGTGCTCTCCCTACAGTATAGTTACCTTGCAGGATTTTTGGAAGCATAATGTAGGAAAGTGACATAGGCTATGTCGTTAACTGTTCTGTACACAAGGACAGATGGGCAGACAAATGATGATTAATTGATTGGTTGATTGATAGATAGATAGATAGACAGACAGACAGATAGATATAGGTACATATCGTTTAACAAAAAGCTATTGCTCATAACCAAGAGAGCAATGGTTGAAGCACATAGCGAAACTAAAAAGAAAAAAGAAGAATAAAATCCAGTTTAAAAAGTGCAGTAAGCAGCCATAAGAAGAAAACAAATCCTATCATTGGCAATAACGTGGATGGAACTAGAGGGTATTATGCTCAGTCTAATAGGCCAGTCGGAGAAATACATGTACCAAATGATTTCACTCATGTGTGGAGTACGACGACAAAAAAAAACTGAATGAAAAAACAGCAGCAGACACACAGAACCCGTGAGTGGACTAACAGTTACCAAAGAGCAAGGGACTGGGTAGGGTTTGTGGGAAGGGAGTGATAATGGCGGGAAAAAAGAATGGGGTCATTAGGATTAGCAAGAATAATGTGTAGGGTGTACGGTCATGGGGAGGGTTTTACAACACGGAGAAGACAAGTAGTGATTCTACAGCATCTTAATGCATGCTGATGGATATCGACTGTAACTGGGATTTGGCGAGGACTTGGTGAAGGGGGTAGACTAGTAAACATAATGTTCTGCATGTGATTGTATATTGATGAGAACAAAAAAATATTTCAAAGTGCAGTAACAGCATAGCTCTCAAATTACAAAACTAATAGTAGAGGCTTTGACTGCTCCAATGAAAAGACACACAGTTAGAAGAACTGATGAAAACTGAAGAGCACCTGCGTGCTCCCTTACTGGAGACTCACTTGAATTCCAAGGACACAGACAAACTACAAGCTGAAGGGGTGCGGACAGGTACCCTATACAAGTGAATCTGAGAAACAAAGAAACAAATGGATTCTGTTTGTGTCCCCAGAGACAGTCACTAGAAAATAGTCCTACCTAGCCACCGTGAATTCTTTTTGTTTGGTTTCAGCAGTGACCAGGTATAGATTTAGTGGTACTGCAATGTCCTTCTCATTTTTTCTCACATCAACAAATGAATTGCTGAAATAATATGCGTCATGGCTTTGAAATCACTGGGTTTTATGATGTTCATGACTGTAATAAGTAATAACCACATAAAGAGGGAAGTATGGACACTCAACCAAACACGTCTCTCCACAACAAACACTTTGCTCCCAAATGTTCCTGTCTTGAAATAGGTGTTCCTTTTTATTTGTCAATCCTCCTATCAGTGGTGAACACGCCAATATCCCTCAAACATGGTGGTGAGTAAAGCACCAAGTACACATTTCTGTCTTCAACAGGCCCAGAGGAAGTGTACTTGCAGTCTTTATTGAGGACTTAGTCAATGAGTGTGGCTAAATACAGTTAGCAAGCGAGAAGGAGTTTTAAGAGGACAGAGGACAGAGATACGGGTTCAAGTCCCTGCAACACCATTTAATGGTTTTGTAAGCACACGCGGCTGACCTGATCTGCAACTGTCTCAGTGAGCCCGTTGCTCTCCCTACGGCCTAGTGACCTTGCAATGTTTTTGGAAGCATAATGTAGGGTAGTGACATAGGTGATGTTGTTAACTCTTCTGTACATAAGGATAGATGGGCAGACAGAAAGATGATTGATTCATAGATAGACAGATAGATAGATGACAGATGATAAACAGATGATACACATGACAGATAGATGATAAGAAGCTAGACAGATGGATAGATAGAGAGAAGGATAGAGAGATAGATAGATAGAAGGATATATAGAAAGATAGATAAATATACAGACAGACAGAGAGATAGATAGATACAGATACATATCGATTGACACAAAGCTGTTGCTCATAACCAGGAGATGAATGGTGAAATCATATAGCTAAACTACAAATAAAAAGGAAGAATGAAACCCTGTTTACAAAGTGCAGTATGCATCCATAAGAAGAAAACAAATCCTACCATTTGCAATGACGTGGATGGAGCTAGACGGTAGTATGTTCAGAGAAATAGGTCAGGCGGCGAAAGACAAGTATCAAATGATTTCACTCATGTGTGGAGTATAACAACAAAGAAAAACTGAAGGAAAAAAACAGCAGCAGACGCACAGAACCGGAGAGTTGACTAAAAGTTGCCAAAGGGAAAAGAACTGGGCAGGGTGGTTCTGAAGGAAGGGATAAGTGCGGGGAGAAAGAATGGGGGCATTAGGATTAGCATGTATATTGTGTGGGGTCGGGGGGGCATGGGGAGTGCTGTCAACACAGAGAAGACTAGTACAGATTATATAGCATCTTACTACTCGCTGATTGACAGCGACTGTAATGGTGTCTGTGAAGGGGTACATGGTGAAGGGGTCTAAAGCATCCAACTATGCTGATGGACAGCGACTCTAAGAGGTTTTTGGATGTGGACTTGGTGAAGGGGGAGCATAGTAAACATAATATTCTTCACGTGATTGTACATTAATGATAACAAAAAAAATTTTTTTAAGTGCAATAAGGGCACAGCTCTGAATCATCAGAATTAAAGGTCAGGCTCTGAGTGCTGCAAACAAAAGACACAGGATTAAAAGAAAGGATGAAAATTCAAAAAACCTACGTGCTTCCTTACAGGAGACTCACTTGAGATGCAAGGACACAGACAAACTTCAAGCTGAAGGTGTGGGGACAAGTACCCTACACGAGTGAAACTGAAACACAAACAATCAAACAAATGGATTCTGTTTGAGCCCCCAGAGACAGTCAACAGTAAATAGCCGTATCTGGCCATCGTGAATTTTTTTGTTTGTTTTCAGCAGGGCCCAGCCATAGATTTAGTGGTGCAGCAACGTCCTTGTCATTTTCTCTCACCTCAACAACTGAGTTGCTGTAATATTAAGAATCTGGGCCATTGAAATCGGTGGGTTTTATGATCTTCACGAATGTGAAGTAATAACCAAGTAAAGAGGGAAGTTTGGACACTCAAATAAACATGTCACTCCACAATACACTCTTAGCTCCCTACTGCTCCTGTCTAGAAATTGGTGTTAGTTTTTATTTGACCCTCCATCCTATCCGCAGTGATCATGCCGATGTCCTTCAAAAATGGTGGTAATCAAAGCAAGAAGTTTAATTTTCTGTAGACTACAGGCCCAGAGGAAGGATACTTGTGGTCTTCAGGGATCACTTTCTCACTGAATGTGGCTAAATAAAGTCACCAAGCGAGCAGGAAGTATAATAGGACAGAGGACAGAGATACGGTTTCAAGTCCTTTCACCTCCATTTACTGGTTTTGTAAGCACACGTGGCTGACTCTACCTCAAAGTGTATCGGTGAACACAGTGCTCTCCTTATGGCTTAGTTACCTTGCAAGATTTCTGGAAGCATAATGTAGGGAAGAGACATAGGCTAAGTTGTTAACTTTTCTGTACAGAAGGATTGTTGTGCAGAAAAAAAGATGATTGATTCATAGATAGATGTTTAGACAGACGACAGATGAAAGAATGACAGATAGGTACATAGATTGACAGATGATAGACATCATAGATAGATGATAGGAAGATAGATAGACAGATACATAGATACATACGTACATAGATACATAGATGGACAGACAGACCGTTAGATAGATAGATACAGATACATATCGATTGACACAAAGATATTTTTCATAACCAGGAGTTGAATGGTGAATAACATAGCTAAACTACAAAGAAAAAGGAAGAATGAAATCCAGTTTAAAGAGTGCAGTAAGCAGCCTTAAGGAGAAAACAAATACTACCATTTGCAATGACGTGGACAGAGCTAGACGGTAGTATGTTCAGAGAAATAGGCCAGGCGGAGAAAGACAAGTTCCAAGTGATTTCACTCATGTGTGGAGTATAACAACAAAGGAAAACTGAAGGAAAAAAACAGCAGCAGACTCACAGAACCCGAGAGTTGACTAAAAGTTACCAAAGGGAAAAGCACTGGGCAGGGTGGGTCTGAAGGGATGGATACGTGTGGGGAGAAAGAATGGGGGCATTAGGATATGCATGTATAATGCATGGGGTTGGGTGTGCATGGGGAGTACTGTACAACACAGAGGACTAGTAGAGATCATATAGAATCTTACTACTCACTGATGGACAGTGAATGTAACGGGGTCTCTGGGGGCGGGACATGGTGAAGGGTTCTATAGCATTCAACTACGCTGATCGACAGTGACTGAAGAGGTTTTTCGGGGAGAGTTGGTGAAGGGGGGAGCACAGTAAACATAATGTTCTTCACGTGATTGATGATTAATGATAAAAAAAATACTTAAATGCAATAAGTGCACTGCTCTGAATCATCAGAATAAAAGGTCAGGCACTGAGTTCTGCAAACAAAAGACACAGGGTTAAAAGAACGGATGAAAACTCAAGAGACCTACGTGCTTCCTTACAGGAGACTCACTTTAGATCCAAGGACTCAGACAAACTGCAAGCTGAAAGTGTAGGGACAAGTACCTTTCACGAGTGAAACTGAAAAACAAACAATGAAACAAATGGATTCTGTTTGAGCCCCCAGAGACATTCAGTAGAAAATAGCCCTATCTGGCCACCGTGAATGCTTTTTGTTTGTTTTCAGCAGTTCCCAGCCATAGATTTAGTGGTGCAGCAACGTCCTTCTTGTTTTCTCTCACCTCAACAACTGAGTTGCTGCAAAAATAAGCATCTGGGCATTTGAAATCGGTGGGTTTTATGATCTTCACGAATGTGAAGTAATAACCAACTAAAGAGGGAAGTTTGGACACTCAAATAAACATGTCACTCCACAATACACTCTTAGCTCCCAACTGCTCCTGTCTAGAAATTGGTGTTCCTTTTTATTGGACCCTCCGTCCTATCCGCAGTTATCATGCTGATGTCCTTTTAAACATGGTAGTGATCAAAGCAACAAGTTTACTTTTCTGTTGACAACAGGCCTGGAGGAAGGATACTTGTGGTTTTCAGGGAGAACTTAGTCAATGAATGTGGCTAAATACAGATAGCAATTTAGAAGGAGATGAAAGAGGACAGAGGATAGAGACACGGGTATATCTCCCTGCACAACCATTTACTGGTTTTGTAGCACACGTGGCCGACACGACCTGAAAGTGTCTCGGTGAACCCAGTGCTCTCCCTACAGTATAGTTACCTTGCAGGATTTTTGGAAGCATAATGTAGGAAAGTGACATAGGCTATGTCGTTAACTGTTCTGTACACAAGGACAGATGGGCAGACAAATGATGATTAATTGATTGGTTGATTGATAGATAGATAGATAGACAGACAGACAGATAGATATAGGTACATATCGTTTAACAAAAAGCTATTGCTCATAACCAAGAGAGCAATGGTTGAAGCACATAGCGAAACTAAAAAGAAAAAAGAAGAATAAAATCCAGTTTAAAAAGTGCAGTAAGCAGCCATAAGAAGAAAACAAATCCTATCATTGGCAATAACGTGGATGGAACTAGAGGGTATTATGCTCAGTCTAATAGGCCAGTCGGAGAAATACATGTACCAAATGATTTCACTCATGTGTGGAGTACGACGACAAAAAAAAACTGAATGAAAAAACAGCAGCAGACACACAGAACCCGTGAGTGGACTAACAGTTACCAAAGAGCAAGGGACTGGGTAGGGTTTGTGGGAAGGGAGTGATAATGGCGGGAAAAAAGAATGGGGTCATTAGGATTAGCAAGAATAATGTGTAGGGTGTACGGTCATGGGGAGGGTTTTACAACACGGAGAAGACAAGTAGTGATTCTACAGCATCTTAATGCATGCTGATGGATATCGACTGTAACTGGGATTTGGCGAGGACTTGGTGAAGGGGGTAGACTAGTAAACATAATGTTCTGCATGTGATTGTATATTGATGAGAACAAAAAAATATTTCAAAGTGCAGTAACAGCATAGCTCTCAAATTACAAAACTAATAGTAGAGGCTTTGACTGCTCCAATGAAAAGACACACAGTTAGAAGAACTGATGAAAACTGAAGAGCACCTGCGTGCTCCCTTACTGGAGACTCACTTGAATTCCAAGGACACAGACAAACTACAAGCTGAAGGGGTGCGGACAGGTACCCTATACAAGTGAATCTGAGAAACAAAGAAACAAATGGATTCTGTTTGTGTCCCCAGAGACAGTCACTAGAAAATAGTCCTACCTAGCCACCGTGAATTCTTTTTGTTTGGTTTCAGCAGTGACCAGGTATAGATTTAGTGGTACTGCAATGTCCTTCTCATTTTTTCTCACATCAACAAATGAATTGCTGAAATAATATGCGTCATGGCTTTGAAATCACTGGGTTTTATGATGTTCATGACTGTAATAAGTAATAACCACATAAAGAGGGAAGTATGGACACTCAACCAAACACGTCTCTCCACAACAAACACTTTGCTCCCAAATGTTCCTGTCTTGAAATAGGTGTTCCTTTTTATTTGTCAATCCTCCTATCAGTGGTGAACACGCCAATATCCCTCAAACATGGTGGTGAGTAAAGCACCAAGTACACATTTCTGTCTTCAACAGGCCCAGAGGAAGTGTACTTGCAGTCTTTATTGAGGACTTAGTCAATGAGTGTGGCTAAATACAGTTAGCAAGCGAGAAGGAGTTTTAAGAGGACAGAGGACAGAGATACGGGTTCAAGTCCCTGCAACACCATTTAATGGTTTTGTAAGCACACGCGGCTGACCTGATCTGCAACTGTCTCAGTGAGCCCGTTGCTCTCCCTACGGCCTAGTGACCTTGCAATGTTTTTGGAAGCATAATGTAGGGTAGTGACATAGGTGATGTTGTTAACTCTTCTGTACATAAGGATAGATGGGCAGACAGAAAGATGATTGATTCATAGATAGACAGATAGATAGATGACAGATGATAAACAGATGATACACATGACAGATAGATGATAAGAAGCTAGACAGATGGATAGATAGAGAGAAGGATAGAGAGATAGATAGATAGAAGGATATATAGAAAGATAGATAAATATACAGACAGACAGAGAGATAGATAGATACAGATACATATCGATTGACACAAAGCTGTTGCTCATAACCAGGAGATGAATGGTGAAATCATATAGCTAAACTACAAATAAAAAGGAAGAATGAAACCCTGTTTACAAAGTGCAGTATGCATCCATAAGAAGAAAACAAATCCTACCATTTGCAATGACGTGGATGGAGCTAGACGGTAGTATGTTCAGAGAAATAGGTCAGGCGGCGAAAGACAAGTATCAAATGATTTCACTCATGTGTGGAGTATAACAACAAAGAAAAACTGAAGGAAAAAAACAGCAGCAGACGCACAGAACCGGAGAGTTGACTAAAAGTTGCCAAAGGGAAAAGAACTGGGCAGGGTGGTTCTGAAGGAAGGGATAAGTGCGGGGAGAAAGAATGGGGGCATTAGGATTAGCATGTATATTGTGTGGGGTCGGGGGGGCATGGGGAGTGCTGTCAACACAGAGAAGACTAGTACAGATTATATAGCATCTTACTACTCGCTGATTGACAGCGACTGTAATGGTGTCTGTGAAGGGGTACATGGTGAAGGGGTCTAAAGCATCCAACTATGCTGATGGACAGCGACTCTAAGAGGTTTTTGGATGTGGACTTGGTGAAGGGGGAGCATAGTAAACATAATATTCTTCACGTGATTGTACATTAATGATAACAAAAAAAATTTTTTTAAGTGCAATAAGGGCACAGCTCTGAATCATCAGAATTAAAGGTCAGGCTCTGAGTGCTGCAAACAAAAGACACAGGATTAAAAGAAAGGATGAAAATTCAAAAAACCTACGTGCTTCCTTACAGGAGACTCACTTGAGATGCAAGGACACAGACAAACTTCAAGCTGAAGGTGTGGGGACAAGTACCCTACACGAGTGAAACTGAAACACAAACAATCAAACAAATGGATTCTGTTTGAGCCCCCAGAGACAGTCAACAGTAAATAGCCGTATCTGGCCATCGTGAATTTTTTTGTTTGTTTTCAGCAGGGCCCAGCCATAGATTTAGTGGTGCAGCAACGTCCTTGTCATTTTCTCTCACCTCAACAACTGAGTTGCTGTAATATTAAGAATCTGGGCCATTGAAATCGGTGGGTTTTATGATCTTCACGAATGTGAAGTAATAACCAAGTAAAGAGGGAAGTTTGGACACTCAAATAAACATGTCACTCCACAATACACTCTTAGCTCCCTACTGCTCCTGTCTAGAAATTGGTGTTAGTTTTTATTTGACCCTCCATCCTATCCGCAGTGATCATGCCGATGTCCTTCAAAAATGGTGGTAATCAAAGCAAGAAGTTTAATTTTCTGTAGACTACAGGCCCAGAGGAAGGATACTTGTGGTCTTCAGGGATCACTTTCTCACTGAATGTGGCTAAATAAAGTCACCAAGCGAGCAGGAAGTATAATAGGACAGAGGACAGAGATACGGTTTCAAGTCCTTTCACCTCCATTTACTGGTTTTGTAAGCACACGTGGCTGACTCTACCTCAAAGTGTATCGGTGAACACAGTGCTCTCCTTATGGCTTAGTTACCTTGCAAGATTTCTGAAAGCATAATGTAGGGAAGAGACATAGGCTAAGTTGTTAACTTTTCTGTACAGAAGGATTGTTGTGCAGAAAAAAAGATGATTGATTCATAGATAGATGTTTAGACAGACGACAGATGAAAGAATGACAGATAGGTACATAGATTGACAGATGATAGACATCATAGATAGATGATAGGAAGATAGATAGACAGATACATAGATACATACGTACATAGATACATAGATGGACAGACAGACCGTTAGATAGATAGATACAGATACATATCGATTGACACAAAGATATTTTTCATAACCAGGAGTTGAATGGTGAATAACATAGCTAAACTACAAAGAAAAAGGAAGAATGAAATCCAGTTTAAAGAGTGCAGTAAGCAGCCTTAAGGAGAAAACAAATACTACCATTTGCAATGACGTGGACAGAGCTAGACGGTAGTATGTTCAGAGAAATAGGCCAGGCGGAGAAAGACAAGTTCCAAGTGATTTCACTCATGTGTGGAGTATAACAACAAAGGAAAACTGAAGGAAAAAAACAGCAGCAGACTCACAGAACCCGAGAGTTGACTAAAAGTTACCAAAGGGAAAAGCACTGGGCAGGGTGGGTCTGAAGGGATGGATACGTGTGGGGAGAAAGAATGGGGGCATTAGGATATGCATGTATAATGCATGGGGTTGGGTGTGCATGGGGAGTACTGTACAACACAGAGGACTAGTAGAGATCATATAGAATCTTACTACTCACTGATGGACAGTGAATGTAACGGGGTCTCTGGGGGCGGGACATGGTGAAGGGTTCTATAGCATTCAACTACGCTGATCGACAGTGACTGAAGAGGTTTTTCGGGGAGAGTTGGTGAAGGGGGGAGCACAGTAAACATAATGTTCTTCACGTGATTGATGATTAATGATAAAAAAAATACTTAAATGCAATAAGTGCACTGCTCTGAATCATCAGAATAAAAGGTCAGGCACTGAGTTCTGCAAACAAAAGACACAGGGTTAAAAGAACGGATGAAAACTCAAGAGACCTACGTGCTTCCTTACAGGAGACTCACTTTAGATCCAAGGACTCAGACAAACTGCAAGCTGAAAGTGTAGGGACAAGTACCTTTCACGAGTGAAACTGAAAAACAAACAATGAAACAAATGGATTCTGTTTGAGCCCCCAGAGACATTCAGTAGAAAATAGCCCTATCTGGCCACCGTGAATGCTTTTTGTTTGTTTTCAGCAGTTCCCAGCCATAGATTTAGTGGTGCAGCAACGTCCTTCTTGTTTTCTCTCACCTCAACAACTGAGTTGCTGCAAAAATAAGCATCTGGGCATTTGAAATCGGTGGGTTTTATGATCTTCACGAATGTGAAGTAATAACCAACTAAAGAGGGAAGTTTGGACACTCAAATAAACATGTCACTCCACAATACACTCTTAGCTCCCAACTGCTCCTGTCTAGAAATTGGTGTTCCTTTTTATTGGACCCTCCGTCCTATCCGCAGTTATCATGCTGATGTCCTTTTAAACATGGTAGTGATCAAAGCAACAAGTTTACTTTTCTGTTGACAACAGGCCTGGAGGAAGGATACTTGTGGTTTTCAGGGAGAACTTAGTCAATGAATGTGGCTAAATACAGATAGCAATTTAGAAGGAGATGAAAGAGGACAGAGGATAGAGACACGGGTATATCTCCCTGCACAACCATTTACTGGTTTTGTAGCACACGTGGCCGACACGACCTGAAAGTGTCTCGGTGAACCCAGTGCTCTCCCTACAGTATAGTTACCTTGCAGGATTTTTGGAAGCATAATGTAGGAAAGTGACATAGGCTATGTCGTTAACTGTTCTGTACACAAGGACAGATGGGCAGACAAATGATGATTAATTGATTGGTTGATTGATAGATAGATAGATAGACAGACAGACAGATAGATATAGGTACATATCGTTTAACAAAAAGCTATTGCTCATAACCAAGAGAGCAATGGTTGAAGCACATAGCGAAACTAAAAAGAAAAAAGAAGAATAAAATCCAGTTTAAAAAGTGCAGTAAGCAGCCATAAGAAGAAAACAAATCCTATCATTGGCAATAACGTGGATGGAACTAGAGGGTATTATGCTCAGTCTAATAGGCCAGTCGGAGAAATACATGTACCAAATGATTTCACTCATGTGTGGAGTACGACGACAAAAAAAAACTGAATGAAAAAACAGCAGCAGACACACAGAACCCGTGAGTGGACTAACAGTTACCAAAGAGCAAGGGACTGGGTAGGGTTTGTGGGAAGGGAGTGATAATGGCGGGAAAAAAGAATGGGGTCATTAGGATTAGCAAGAATAATGTGTAGGGTGTACGGTCATGGGGAGGGTTTTACAACACGGAGAAGACAAGTAGTGATTCTACAGCATCTTAATGCATGCTGATGGATATCGACTGTAACTGGGATTTGGCGAGGACTTGGTGAAGGGGGTAGACTAGTAAACATAATGTTCTGCATGTGATTGTATATTGATGAGAACAAAAAAATATTTCAAAGTGCAGTAACAGCATAGCTCTCAAATTACAAAACTAATAGTAGAGGCTTTGACTGCTCCAATGAAAAGACACACAGTTAGAAGAACTGATGAAAACTGAAGAGCACCTGCGTGCTCCCTTACTGGAGACTCACTTGAATTCCAAGGACACAGACAAACTACAAGCTGAAGGGGTGCGGACAGGTACCCTATACAAGTGAATCTGAGAAACAAAGAAACAAATGGATTCTGTTTGTGTCCCCAGAGACAGTCACTAGAAAATAGTCCTACCTAGCCACCGTGAATTCTTTTTGTTTGGTTTCAGCAGTGACCAGGTATAGATTTAGTGGTACTGCAATGTCCTTCTCATTTTTTCTCACATCAACAAATGAATTGCTGAAATAATATGCGTCATGGCTTTGAAATCACTGGGTTTTATGATGTTCATGACTGTAATAAGTAATAACCACATAAAGAGGGAAGTATGGACACTCAACCAAACACGTCTCTCCACAACAAACACTTTGCTCCCAAATGTTCCTGTCTTGAAATAGGTGTTCCTTTTTATTTGTCAATCCTCCTATCAGTGGTGAACACGCCAATATCCCTCAAACATGGTGGTGAGTAAAGCACCAAGTACACATTTCTGTCTTCAACAGGCCCAGAGGAAGTGTACTTGCAGTCTTTATTGAGGACTTAGTCAATGAGTGTGGCTAAATACAGTTAGCAAGCGAGAAGGAGTTTTAAGAGGACAGAGGACAGAGATACGGGTTCAAGTCCCTGCAACACCATTTAATGGTTTTGTAAGCACACGCGGCTGACCTGATCTGCAACTGTCTCAGTGAGCCCGTTGCTCTCCCTACGGCCTAGTGACCTTGCAATGTTTTTGGAAGCATAATGTAGGGTAGTGACATAGGTGATGTTGTTAACTCTTCTGTACATAAGGATAGATGGGCAGACAGAAAGATGATTGATTCATAGATAGACAGATAGATAGATGACAGATGATAAACAGATGATACACATGACAGATAGATGATAAGAAGCTAGACAGATGGATAGATAGAGAGAAGGATAGAGAGATAGATAGATAGAAGGATATATAGAAAGATAGATAAATATACAGACAGACAGAGAGATAGATAGATACAGATACATATCGATTGACACAAAGCTGTTGCTCATAACCAGGAGATGAATGGTGAAATCATATAGCTAAACTACAAATAAAAAGGAAGAATGAAACCCTGTTTACAAAGTGCAGTATGCATCCATAAGAAGAAAACAAATCCTACCATTTGCAATGACGTGGATGGAGCTAGACGGTAGTATGTTCAGAGAAATAGGTCAGGCGGCGAAAGACAAGTATCAAATGATTTCACTCATGTGTGGAGTATAACAACAAAGAAAAACTGAAGGAAAAAAACAGCAGCAGACGCACAGAACCGGAGAGTTGACTAAAAGTTGCCAAAGGGAAAAGAACTGGGCAGGGTGGTTCTGAAGGAAGGGATAAGTGCGGGGAGAAAGAATGGGGGCATTAGGATTAGCATGTATATTGTGTGGGGTCGGGGGGGCATGGGGAGTGCTGTCAACACAGAGAAGACTAGTACAGATTATATAGCATCTTACTACTCGCTGATTGACAGCGACTGTAATGGTGTCTGTGAAGGGGTACATGGTGAAGGGGTCTAAAGCATCCAACTATGCTGATGGACAGCGACTCTAAGAGGTTTTTGGATGTGGACTTGGTGAAGGGGGAGCATAGTAAACATAATATTCTTCACGTGATTGTACATTAATGATAACAAAAAAAATTTTTTTAAGTGCAATAAGGGCACAGCTCTGAATCATCAGAATTAAAGGTCAGGCTCTGAGTGCTGCAAACAAAAGACACAGGATTAAAAGAAAGGATGAAAATTCAAAAAACCTACGTGCTTCCTTACAGGAGACTCACTTGAGATGCAAGGACACAGACAAACTTCAAGCTGAAGGTGTGGGGACAAGTACCCTACACGAGTGAAACTGAAACACAAACAATCAAACAAATGGATTCTGTTTGAGCCCCCAGAGACAGTCAACAGTAAATAGCCGTATCTGGCCATCGTGAATTTTTTTGTTTGTTTTCAGCAGGGCCCAGCCATAGATTTAGTGGTGCAGCAACGTCCTTGTCATTTTCTCTCACCTCAACAACTGAGTTGCTGTAATATTAAGAATCTGGGCCATTGAAATCGGTGGGTTTTATGATCTTCACGAATGTGAAGTAATAACCAAGTAAAGAGGGAAGTTTGGACACTCAAATAAACATGTCACTCCACAATACACTCTTAGCTCCCTACTGCTCCTGTCTAGAAATTGGTGTTAGTTTTTATTTGACCCTCCATCCTATCCGCAGTGATCATGCCGATGTCCTTCAAAAATGGTGGTAATCAAAGCAAGAAGTTTAATTTTCTGTAGACTACAGGCCCAGAGGAAGGATACTTGTGGTCTTCAGGGATCACTTTCTCACTGAATGTGGCTAAATAAAGTCACCAAGCGAGCAGGAAGTATAATAGGACAGAGGACAGAGATACGGTTTCAAGTCCTTTCACCTCCATTTACTGGTTTTGTAAGCACACGTGGCTGACTCTACCTCAAAGTGTATCGGTGAACACAGTGCTCTCCTTATGGCTTAGTTACCTTGCAAGATTTCTGGAAGCATAATGTAGGGAAGAGACATAGGCTAAGTTGTTAACTTTTCTGTACAGAAGGATTGTTGTGCAGAAAAAAAGATGATTGATTCATAGATAGATGTTTAGACAGACGACAGATGAAAGAATGACAGATAGGTACATAGATTGACAGATGATAGACATCATAGATAGATGATAGGAAGATAGATAGACAGATACATAGATACATACGTACATAGATACATAGATGGACAGACAGACCGTTAGATAGATAGATACAGATACATATCGATTGACACAAAGATATTTTTCATAACCAGGAGTTGAATGGTGAATAACATAGCTAAACTACAAAGAAAAAGGAAGAATGAAATCCAGTTTAAAGAGTGCAGTAAGCAGCCTTAAGGAGAAAACAAATACTACCATTTGCAATGACGTGGACAGAGCTAGACGGTAGTATGTTCAGAGAAATAGGCCAGGCGGAGAAAGACAAGTTCCAAGTGATTTCACTCATGTGTGGAGTATAACAACAAAGGAAAACTGAAGGAAAAAAACAGCAGCAGACTCACAGAACCCGAGAGTTGACTAAAAGTTACCAAAGGGAAAAGCACTGGGCAGGGTGGGTCTGAAGGGATGGATACGTGTGGGGAGAAAGAATGGGGGCATTAGGATATGCATGTATAATGCATGGGGTTGGGTGTGCATGGGGAGTACTGTACAACACAGAGGACTAGTAGAGATCATATAGAATCTTACTACTCACTGATGGACAGTGAATGTAACGGGGTCTCTGGGGGCGGGACATGGTGAAGGGTTCTATAGCATTCAACTATGCTGATCGACAGTGACTGAAGAGGTTTTTCGGGGAGAGTTGGTGAAGGGGGGAGCACAGTAAACATAATGTTCTTCACGTGATTGATGATTAATGATAAAAAAAATACTTAAATGCAATAAGTGCACTGCTCTGAATCATCAGAATAAAAGGTCAGGCACTGAGTTCTGCAAACAAAAGACACAGGGTTAAAAGAACGGATGAAAACTCAAGAGACCTACGTGCTTCCTTACAGGAGACTCACTTTAGATCCAAGGACTCAGACAAACTGCAAGCTGAAAGTGTAGGGACAAGTACCTTTCACGAGTGAAACTGAAAAACAAACAATGAAACAAATGGATTCTGTTTGAGCCCCCAGAGACATTCAGTAGAAAATAGCCCTATCTGGCCACCGTGAATGCTTTTTGTTTGTTTTCAGCAGTTCCCAGCCATAGATTTAGTGGTGCAGCAACGTCCTTCTTGTTTTCTCTCACCTCAACAACTGAGTTGCTGCAAAAATAAGCATCTGGGCATTTGAAATCGGTGGGTTTTATGATCTTCACGAATGTGAAGTAATAACCAACTAAAGAGGGAAGTTTGGACACTCAAATAAACATGTCACTCCACAATACACTCTTAGCTCCCAACTGCTCCTGTCTAGAAATTGGTGTTCCTTTTTATTGGACCCTCCGTCCTATCCGCAGTTATCATGCTGATGTCCTTTTAAACATGGTAGTGATCAAAGCAACAAGTTTACTTTTCTGTTGACAACAGGCCTGGAGGAAGGATACTTGTGGTTTTCAGGGAGAACTTAGTCAATGAATGTGGCTAAATACAGATAGCAATTTAGAAGGAGATGAAAGAGGACAGAGGATAGAGACACGGGTATATCTCCCTGCACAACCATTTACTGGTTTTGTAGCACACGTGGCCGACACGACCTGAAAGTGTCTCGGTGAACCCAGTGCTCTCCCTACAGTATAGTTACCTTGCAGGATTTTTGGAAGCATAATGTAGGAAAGTGACATAGGCTATGTCGTTAACTGTTCTGTACACAAGGACAGATGGGCAGACAAATGATGATTAATTGATTGGTTGATTGATAGATAGATAGATAGACAGACAGACAGATAGATATAGGTACATATCGTTTAACAAAAAGCTATTGCTCATAACCAAGAGAGCAATGGTTGAAGCACATAGCGAAACTAAAAAGAAAAAAGAAGAATAAAATCCAGTTTAAAAAGTGCAGTAAGCAGCCATAAGAAGAAAACAAATCCTATCATTGGCAATAACGTGGATGGAACTAGAGGGTATTATGCTCAGTCTAATAGGC